>NW_007726722.1:49842-149536 GCF_000696425.1 Galeopterus variegatus
AAAAAAAAAAAAAAAAAAAAAAAAAAAAAAAAGAAATCTCAACTAAATGTCCCATTTTATCACTCACTAGTTCTAACATCCACAAAACACTAGAACACAAGTTCCTACATCCACCAAACACTAGAACACAGTTAAGGCAATTTCTCTGCCATTTTATAACAAGGATTGTGTTTTCTCCAGTTTTCAATTCCATGTTTATCATTTCCATCCGAGACCTCACTAGAATCTCTTCTAAAGTTCATATCTCTAGCATGCACATCAAAACTCTTCCAACATCTACCCATTACCCAGTTTCAGTGTTGCTTCCACATTTTTAGATATTTTTTATAGCAGCACCAACATCTGTATGGTTAGCTCAGGCTGACAAACCGAAACATAAACTGGATGGTTTTCACGACAGAAGTTTATTTTCTCACAGTTCTGGAGGCTGGAAGTCTGAGATCAGGACGCCAGTTTCCCGTGGAGGGCTCTCTTCCTCATGTCTTCACCTTACCCTAATTGCTTCCTAGGTCCCATTTCCAAACACTATCACATTAGGGGTGAAGGCTTCAACATATGAATTTTGGGTATTATTCAGACTATAACAGGTGAGGATCCAAACTAAGATAAAAGATTATATGGAACTATAATCTGTAGACATAGAGGGAATGACCCAATTTTTTTTTAAAAAAGGATAAATAAATAAAATATAGCTTTTAAGTTAACATAAATTCTAGGGGATGTGTGTAATTTAAATAACTTTTTAAGGTATCTGGACATCTATGTTTGCAAGTGTGATTTATAAGTTTTCATCACACTATGACCAAAGCTTCTGATTTCTTATTTAAAAATAGACAGTTTTTGTATATTGTAGACACTGTTCTGCCACTTTTGGGGTGTCATTTTGTCACTCTACAATCAGACTAGATTTTTTTTAGAAAAGCAAAACACTAAATATGCAAAAAAATTGAAGTAATATAATTGACAGAGGGACACCGGTAAGGTAAAATAGTTTTTGTATTTGTTTCAATATTATTTTTTTTAAAATAAATACTATATTGAAGATCCATATAAAGTCTTGTCTCTCATTCTATTCCTCACTGTGCCTACTTCCCTATAGAAAACCACTATCCTGAAGTCTATGTGCTCCGTTCCCATGCATATGCATGTGCGGTACTTTTATTGCATAGGTGTGAGTGGTGGCAAAGTAAATACTGTGGTGTTCCACTCAGGGCCTCTCCTCAGGTCCTATGCACCCATCCCTCAGTTGCTGATATCAGCTGCCAGTGGCTCATAGCTGTGCCCTCGGCTGGGCACTGCCTTCAAATTATTGTGCACTGCCTATTTCTAATTTGACCAAAGTCTGGCCGATTCAGAGTTATACATACCCACCCCTCACCCCCCTTACCACAGTGTGGAGCAATATGGAAAGGTCATCCGAGATCCAGAAATCCATGTAGGACAGACTGAGTACTCAGTTGTAAGCATACTGCAACTTGTCACTCTGCCCATTTCTGCCTTTCTAATTTTCTTATGAGTGCACCTTTCTAGGGCAATCCCTCTAAATCTTCTTCACATAGATGTCAATCTTAGAGTCTGCTTCCAGGAAACCCAATTGAATGAAAACCATAAATATATGTATTGTTGTTTTCTGTGCTTAAAAATTCACATAAATGATTTACTCTTTTATGATTTTGAGATATATCCATATTAATACATATAAATATAATTCATTTTAACTGCTACATAGAACATGAATATACAAAAAAAAAGCATGAATTATTTATTTATTTTCCTACTAAGAAACAGCTATCCTACTCTGGCATTATAAAAAACATTCTCTTTTTTGCATATATGTAAGTGTTTTTCCAGAATACACATCAAGATGGATGCTACTTACTGAGAGATTGTATGATGCTGTAAGTTACCAGACATTTTCCAATAGCTTTCCAAAGTGATCGTAACAATTTTTATTCCTACCAATTATACTCCCGATATTTCTCTATCTCCTTGCCCAAATACCTGGTTAAAATATTAAAATACTAATTTTTCCCATCAATAAAAGTGAGAAATGGAAACTTACTTATTTAAAATTTGAATATTGTCAGTTTTTAGTGAGAATAAGCATCTTGATGATTTTATTTCCTATCCTTATTTTTCTGTCATTTATATTTTCTTCCCTATAAATTGTCTATATTTGCCACTTTTTACTGATATTTATATTTCTTATATTGATTTATATTTATTCTTTATATATATTAGATTCAACCATTCGTTGGTTACATGCCAAATCTGGGCTGTGACTTTTTATTATTGTGTTTAAGGTGTCTTTTCAGGTAACATTAAAAATTTTAATGTAATCAAATGTATGAATCCTTCTTGTGAATTTTTCATTTATGTCCTGTGTAAGAAATTATCCCTTATGCAAGATTATAAAAATATGTTTTGTGCTGAACTTTTACAGTTTTCTTTTTACACTTAAGTTTTTAATTAAGCTTAGGTTGATGTTTATGTGAATCTAAGAGGGATCTAATTGTGAATCTATTGTTCTACTGGCATTTATGTGATGGTATTTGTTTCCTTGATGATTTGTTTTGTCATTTTTTTCATAGGTATAGCTCTTCTAATTTTTATTTTATTTATTTCTTTATTTTGCAGTACTCTGTAGGCTTATACCTCTATTCCATAGGTATTTTTATTGTCTTTTCTATGAATATTCTGTAATATTTAAATTTTCTAATGATCATCTTTTCTTATTACACTTATTTTTAAAACTTGTTTTTTATTTGTTTTTGTTTTGGTGAGTAGCTATTTATTGATTGATGTTATTTTGTAAATGCACAGCTGCTTGGGTCTTCTACTTATTCTTGAGTCAGGTGTGGTGAGATTTCTTTTTTTTTTAGATAATTGTCCCTTTAATCCAAATTTTCCAAAGGGGGAAAAAAATTTTCAAAGCATTATACAGTTATTCACATTTTTTATTATTTTTGAGTGTATATCTCAATCTTGTTCCTGTGACTGTTGTTGGTGTCTTTTTTCTTTTTTTCCTGATCAAAGCTACCAGACATGTTTACTTTCAAAGAACTAGCTATTGGCTTGTTCCTCTCATATTATTATTTTTATCCTACTTTTTCTTGCATGTGACTTATTATTTCTTTCCTTCTATTATCTAAATTTATTTTACTTGTTCTTTTTTTTTTTTTTTTTGCAAGACAATCATTTTTATTAGGCACATTAAATTCACTTACTTATATAGAAATTTTGTAAATTACCAAATAATACAGAAAAGTAAAATTACTTATAGTCTAGCCCCAAATCCATAGGAAATCATTGCTGACGTTTTGCTCAGTTAATCTTTTGCTCTGCCTAGTGTGTTTTAACATCAGTGTATGATGTATGTTAATGTATATACAATGTGAAAATTCTGTCTTCCCTTCTTTGAAACCTAACATGGCATTTCCCCATGTTATCATATACTACTTACAAACATAAGGTACTTAACCATTCCTCCCCTTAGTACACATATAGTTTTCTCCTAATTTTTTTTAATTTAATTTTATTTTGTCGATATACAATGTGGTTGATTAATGTTGCCCCTTACCAAAACCACCCTCCCTCCTTCCTCTCCTCCCTCCCCCTACTTGTTCTATTACTAATGTTTTAAGTGGATTTCTTAGAGCATTGGTTTTCAACATTTTCTCTTACAAAATTTGCATTAGGGCTGCAAATTTCACTGTTAATAATACTTTAACTGCATCCCACAAGCAATATAGTGCTTTCATTATTATTATTTAGTTATAAATATTCCAATTTTATGACAATGTATTCTTTCACTTATTATTTGTTTAAATTTAAGTTGTGAGGTTTGTATTAAGTTTCCAGACTTACCAACATATGAATTTATTTAGAGTTAATATTTTGTTTGAAAGAATTACTCCCAAAGAAATACATTCTTCAGTGTTTAGTGTAGAACAATGCAGAATGACATCATCAACATCGTTTCTTTTGTTCTACATGCCACAAAGTCTTTGTAGGTTATTGATTGGTTGATTAATTGATTAATTAATTGATTATTGATTAATGGCAATGTATTAGTTATTGATTAATCAATCAGTATAACTTACTCCTGTTACGTTTCTAATCAGTAAACAGGTTTTTAGATTTTAATGTAGTGAAGGCTTCCATTTGAGTCAGCTTGTGCTGCTGTCACAAAGTACTATAAAACTGGTGGCTTATAAAAAACAGAAATTTATTTCTCACAGTTCTGGAGGCTGGAAGTCCAAGGTCAGGGTGCCAGCACAGTCAGAATTTGGTGAAGGCTTTCTTCAGGGTTGCAACCTGTTGTCTTTCTGTTTTATCCTCACATGGCAAAAAGAGAGCAAGAGCATTCTCTGGGTCCCTTTCATAAAGGCATTAATTGTATTCATGGTCTCCACCCTCATGACCTAATTACTGCCCAAAGCCTTCACCTTCTAATATTATCTCATTGGGGTTAGGATTTCAACATATGAAGTTGGAAGGGATACAAACATTTTTCTTGCTAAGGACATTTTGCAAGACATGGAAAAATCTTTCTTTCTTTTCCAGTTCTTGACTTTTTCATAGCTACTTTAAAACAATTTTATTCTTAATTTAACTCAGAGACAGTAGAATGATATTAAAACATTTAAATTCTATATTTGCAACTTGAGAGTTTCTGAAAACTTCCACTTCCCTCACTCTTAAACATTTTCCACTTAATTAAAATTGTTACATCAGAATTATCTAGTAAATTGCATAGTGATGATGATAGGTGGAATTATGACTGCACTTAAAAATATTTAATTAGTGTTTGTAACATGATTATTCCTAATCCAGTTGCTGTGATGACCAAAATGCATTGATAATTCAAACATGGCTACTTTATCTCACTCAAGAGGTACATACTATTGGGGAAGAAAAATAAAAAGCACTAGGAAATAATGTTGCAAGTTTGGGGGTGTGTGAGTCCAAGTTAAATCACGTTGCAACTTGAGTATGAGGTGATAGTATAGAATAAGGAAAGAACCTTTTCTGAGAAGGTGTTACACACCTAACTTTATAAAACTGAGGGGTGCTCTTCTGGTGAAGGTAACAGAGATGGTTTGTGCTCAGGCAAGCCCCCTGGGAAGCAGACTTTGAGACAATTGCCAGGAGGAGGATGTTTTGGGAGTGTCCTCAGGAGCTACCCTTGTCAGGGAATGAGGGACTGGGACGCAGGAGTGAGCAGAGGGAGGTGTTGGGTTGACTTGGAGTTTAGCAGAAGACTCAGCTGGCTCCATGAGACCTCTGGAGCCAGCATGTTCCTTCAGAGGTATCCAATATTGGGACAGAGGACAGACTCCCATAGACCAGTGGCCAAGTCTGACTGCATATTCCTCTCAGCATAACTAAACTGCAGACAGGTTTCTTCCTGACTATAGGTGCCTGACTTTCCTTTTCTTAGGGCATTTACTTTGGAAAACTTGCAATTGTAAATTCTTTCTCTGTCCTTTTGAGATATAAATATTTACCCAGCTTCTTGCCAGTTTTACAAACCACAAATAATATTTTTAAGGACCTTGGAGCCATCTATTTAAAATGTAAACATCAAGAAAAGTAATTTCCCTATCTCCCAGTCTCCATGAGAGGGGGAGGAGCCAAACTTTGATAAGCACCAATTAGTAAACACAGATGACTTAATCAAATTGACCAACCTTTTTCCTAACATTGTCTAGTATTTTTCCACTAGCTAACCTCTACTTAAAAAAATCTTCTCCCTTTTGTTTTAATGGAGGTGAGTTTCATCCTTCTCTTCTATTGAAATAATCTTGATCCCTATTACAGTAGTCTTAAATAAAGTCTTTCTTTCCTGTTTAACTTGTCTGGTGCAATTTTTCTTTGAGACCTGTCATCATGGACAGTCTATTTCATGTGGAGGGGTATAGCCATAAGCAAAGCAGTTTCCTTTTATGATGGGCATTATCAGGGAGAGTCTCAGCTGCAATTGGTCAGCATTTCACTCTCCTAGTAGGTGGGCAAATTAATGTCTCTGTCCTGAAATATGAGATCTGGGTACTGCAGCATAGCGTCCACTATATGCGCATTCCAAGAAGATTTTTAAACCGAAGTCAACTTCAGCTACTCTGAATTTTACCTAACCATTCACATTGAAAGAAAGGGCACCAGTAAGGTCTTCCAATATAATATTTTATATTTTAAAAAATAATTAAGAAATGTGTCATCTTCTGGAGCATTTTTAAGTCTTCTCCAAATGTGGTGCTCAACTTTGCAATTTATTTCACCTTTAAGTATTCTGTGACTGTGCTCGTATAGCTATATTTTTTCTACCCCAGATAAAATATGACTTGCTGATTCTCTTGAATTCTTACTTGCTATCCAATTAAAATTAAAACCCAAACCCAAGTGTGTGCAGTCAGTATTCTTTTTGAGGCCGGGTGTGTTTACAGCAGGGCTATTCTACTATTTAACATGGTTATACTTTTTACCATCATGTCGGCAAATCTCTCAAGACCAAGATAAAGTTACTATTTTATTGATCATTTTTTGATGGTAGATTTTACTGACAGGATTTGGTTGAGGTTAATCTGTATAAGTTTAATATAAATCCTCAATTTACTAATGTTTGTGTGAACCCGAACCTTAATGCTACCTTGAGACCTAGGATCTACAGAATATGATTTCCGGTGGCTTAGAAAATAATGGTAAAATGGTGAAATAGAGATACGTAATAAGTGGCTTTCTTCTTTTGCTAAATTGAGCATTAGAGGTTTTTCAACGTTTTAAAATATTTTTTACTAAAGAATCACAAGCATTGGGAGACACCTACAAATCACAAGTATACAATTCTGTAAATTACCCAAAAATGAACACATCCATGTAACATCATACAAGTCAATAAATAGAATATTAATAACACATCCAGAAACTCCTCCATAACCCCTCCTGATCACTAGCCTCATTCTCTTTTCTAAATATAATCACTATTCTGATTTTTCACACCATAGTTTGCTTTTATCCATGTTTGAAGTGTATACAAACAGAATCATAAAATATAATACCTATGGTGTCTGGTTTCTTTTGCTCAAAGGTTTGTGTTATTGACATATATTGTTGTGTTTACTTGAAATTCATTTATTTTCCTGGGTGTACAGTAATCTATTATATGAATAGTCATAGATTCACTTATTAATTCCATTTTTGATGTATTTGATTTTTAGGTTGTTTTCAGGGTTTGGTTATTATAAATAATATTATGTACCATTTTGCCTTTTTTGGCATATATGTGTAAATATCCCAATTGGGTATATGCCTGGGAATGTAATTGCTGGGTTGTATGTTTCATAGTGTATTGTACGCTAGTATGTAGATTTAGCCTTTGGTAAATTCTGTCAAACAGTTTTCAAAAATAGTTACACAAATACTCTCTTGCAGTGTATGATAATTCCACTTGGTCTATATTCTTGTCAACACTTACCCTTTACAGACTTTTTAATTTTGGCAACTTAGATACTGCGTTTAGTGATATCAATATTTCATTACAGTTTTAATTTACATTTTGCTATGATTAACAAGGTCAAAAATTTTTTTCAAATGTTTTATTTGTATATCCTCTTTTGTGAAGTTACTAAGCAAATATTTGGCCCATCTTTATATTATTTACATTTTAAAAATCATTTGCAGGCATCCTTATATATTCTGAAAACAAGAACTATGCCAGTTACTATTGCTAGAAATTTATTTTTCTCTTTTATAGTTTGCTTTGTTTGACCTCCTTATGGTGTATTTTAAAAGTTAGAAATTTCTAATTTCATTATAGTTCACATTATCAATCTTTCCCTTTCTGGTCAATGTTCTTTAAATTTCATTTTCTTAAGTGTTTATTAGTGATACATAGGAACACAGTTGAATATTGCAATAAAGTTCTGGATTAACAAATTTAGCAAGATTTGTTTATTGTTTATAGTTCTCTGTCAATTTTCCCAATTTCCTCTATTAAATACTTTAGTAAATTAATCATTGATATATTAAAATCCATGCCTGAGAACATATTTTCTGACTATTGTCCCTCTTGGTTTTCAGTTGCGTCTTTTCTCCTTGTGTGTTTTGTTATTTTGATAATATCTGCGTGATGATCTCTTCCTCAAGAAACATTTACTTATGAAAGAAAATCAGGAAAAGGCACAGGTATCGTCAGATCAAATTAATCATATCAAGAATGGAGATAGTTCAAAACCTGGCTTTGATTTCTGTGAGTATTGATATATTTCTAGTTTATTCTTCTTCTTTGAGAATATCTTTTCTGAGTCTCAACCCAGACCTGATGTTTTATTAGGGCATTTTTCCATGGAAAACCCTGAATTCTATTTTTTTTTTTTCTCTCAGTTTTGTGTGACTTTCAAAATCTCTGCTCAGTTCTCTTTAGGAATCAGCAATAACTCAATAAGAAAAACAGATCTCAATGTGCTTTCTTCTTTCTCAGACCCCAAACCTACATGGTCAGCAATTGTTTATACATACTGCTTTAAAGGCTAGAATTGAAGTTCTTGTTAAAATGTGAAGGAAACGGTGAAATAATACCCTAGCTTCAACCCCAAAATTGAAAGTAATTGAGAAACACAAGAGTCAGGGTGATGGAGACCACATATAAGCTTCATCACCTAATTAAACCTGGTTTGGACAGTTTGGCTTATATGTTGGGCAACAATGCAGTTACAAATAAGAGTTTTGTCTATTTGATATTCAATGATAAGGAGACAAAGAAACAGAAAGATCTCAGGGAATCTCTCCCAGTCTCAACTGCTTCTCCCTTTGCTATGGAGAACCTATACACTTACTATTATTTTATGTCTGAAACAGAAAAAAATAGCATGTTTGGAATTCTTTTGGTTTTAGTGGACTTTCTGTTTTTTGTTTTTGGCTGCTGGCTTTCTCCTTCTCTCCCCCCTCAAGGCAGAGCTGAACCAGCTGTGTCCATGTAGTCAAACAAATTCAACAATGAGATAATTTTATTTTTCTCCCCCAAAAGAATAACAGGAGCAGATAAAATCAGATCTACTGCTAACAAAGCATACGTTTTACATGCCAAAGGCAAAATTTTGAGATGCTAAATGAGAAATGAATTCAACGGACTTGTCATCAAAATGCATTCAGGATGTGTAGTTGATGATTATCCACTCTCATAAAAATCACAATTTGTGGCAAATTTCCTTCACCTTCAAGAAGTGGTCAACTCACACATTTCCTTCCAGCACATTTTGCAAGTGGATTCTTTTTTTTTAAGATGTGACTGTAAATTAGGGATTTGATATACACTTTACAGTTTCTTCTTTGTTTACTACCTGGCTGTCTTTATTCAATACTTGCTTTGACAATTCTTCATTCAAATATCTGTTCCTTTCCTGGAGCTGATCCAGAATTGATTTCTGAGAGAAATTCTGGACCTGCTATCTCGCATGTTGACTCTCAGAAAAACATACGATAACTATTTCTTTGGCACAATTTCTTGTTGACCATTTTTTATGCATGTGTTGTCCCTGCTCTTCACCCAGTTGATTGCCAAAGTGTATCGTTCCATATTACATTAATAAAATAGAAGAATAGCCAGACTCCTCCATGTCTTTGACAGGCAATACCACCTTGAACTCTGCACTGCCAGAATATACCAAAAGCTCAGTTGTGGGAAAAAAAATAATTGTAAAAACAGATATGCAAGTCATTTATCTGACTGAAGTTTTGCCTTACACATTTGGATCAGGTAAAGCAATAAGTGAGAAAATATAGTGTGGTCACAAAGTGTGGATCCGAAATAAACCACTTGGGCTAGAAATGTGGTTAAGTCACTTGCACACAATGTGAAGAATTGACTTAACTTCCCTGTACATGTACATGTTTCATCTTTTATAAAATCATGACAGGATTGTTTTAAGCAATGCATTCATGAATACTTACAAAATACTTCAAACATCTCTAGCATATAGAAAGTTCATAAATTTGGCTTATTTTATTTTTATTTTTACATTTAAACCCTTACTTTGGCCAGCTTTTGAGTGCTTACATTGACTGTAACTTCCACAGGTGCAGACCTTCTGTCTGTTCACTCCTACACCTCTTATAGCCCTTCATCTAATAGATGTTCAATATATGATTGTTGAATAAATGAATTTTGCATGGACCCCTGATCATGTCATTTGATATGTCATCTAACAGACTTCTTTGAGGAATTTAATAGGAAGGAGCTATAAAAATGATATTGCATGCACAATGTGAATAGAAAAGTTTATAAAATTATACAACACTCACCTTATGAGAAAAATTTATAGGAAATATTCATAATAAGTATCAATTATAGAATATATATTATTTTCTTAAGGAGAGCATGAATTAACTACAGAAATGCAGAAATAAACATTGTTTCTGGCTTTAGGGGTACCCTAGTATTGTGGATATTGAGGCAATCTATTTAGGAATGAAGAATCTATTCTGAATCTGGATATATAAAGAAAGGTGTAAATTTAAGGCACTAGTACTGATTGATTGGAGTACTGAAAAGAGACAAAGAGAAGAGTTAAATTCAACACATATACACACAAACAAACCTACACACACACACCCTCTAACTCCTGTGATTCTGATTACATTCTAATTCGTTGCTCAGAAAAAATGAGAAGTTTTATAACTGCCTTTTGCCATAATACTAGATTATACATGCTATAAAATCTAGAATCTGCCAAATCCAAATCTGTGATTAATGCTAATGCCAATCGCACATTGTCAGCATACAGTGCACCTGCACACACGTTTCCGACGACAAGCTCCATATATTACCTTCAAATCAGCAAGGATTGTTTCCAAACTTGGAACCGATTTAGCATATATTAATTCCCTATGTAAGTATGTGTTGCAAGCTAATGCCAAAACACTCTAAAAGGCCATCACTTTTAATAACAATACAGGAAACAAATTACACTTTATAAAAAATCTCAAAGTCTATAGCTGAAAGCTTAACTAAGATAGGTTGGTTTCTATGATCAAGAAGATACTGGTGTGTTTTTGTTTTGTTTTGTTGTGTTTTCATTTTGTTTTCTTTTATTCTTAGTACAAGAGAGTGCAGAGATACAAAAAAGACACATTAAGGAAATTATTAAATGTACAATTCCTGGTCTGCTAAAGTATTGATAAAAAGAGGGAAAATATTATTATATCTTACTTAAAATATTTATATAGTACTCACACTTTTCTAGAACTGTGTTATACAAACCTTATCTCATTTTGTACTCCCTACAAAATTAAAGCTGTTCCCCTTGTTACAGAAAAATAGACAGTCTGAGTAGCTAATATCAAATGAATGACTTGGTCCCTGGTTTTTGTTTCTATTGAATTCCACAAAGTGGGCTCTTAGAAATGCTATGGATTACACATATTTACTAGAGAATTACAGACTGCACTTTCTTTAACTTGTCTTATGATGCATAATTATCATATGCAAGGCTCTTAGAAAAATGGCTAATAGCACCTATGATCATTTTTTGTTGTTGAACTGTTATTTTTGGTGGTGGTGTTGATATTGTTATTATTGTGCTGAGATAAGCGGGCCAACACAAAGGACAATAGTCCTTCTGATTACAGATGTAGATAAAGACACACAACGAAAATAAATGAATAAGCTGTTAAGTAGAGGGAAGGTGACAACAGCAGTTTGAGAACATCTGGTCACCTAAGATTGGTACAAAGCTTCTCAATTAACTATAAGCCTAGTGTGTTCAAAACATGACAAAGCTGGCTACGTGATGAAAGATAATTGTACAAAGTGAAATTGTCACTGGCGTCTGTTCTCAAATAGCAAATCAATTAAATGAGGATCACTCCAGCAGTTATTCAATTAAATAGTTTATATCTGTGACTCTCCTTTTTGTTTACAAGGCACACCAAATGCAGAAAACTGCTTAGACTTAGAAAAGAGAATTCCTTTCAGGATCACATATTTTAGTGCAGAAGCCAACAAATTAGATACCATGGGACAAATTTGGCCTGCTGTGATCCAAATAAAGCCACACATATTTCGTTTGTCTACAGCTACCTTTGCACTGCAACACCAGAGTTGAGTAGTAGCCATGGAGACCATCTTGCCCACAGACAAAAATATGTATCCTTTGGCTCTTTACAAAAAAAAGTTTGTTGACTCTTGATTTAGATGATCACTCATGATTTAGATATGATCAACCATATAACAAAAACATGTAAACACACACACACAAATATATAAGTTTGTCTGTGTGTTTGTGTGTGTGTGTGTGTATGTGTGTATAAAATATATGTGGACACCTCAGTCACCTGGAATCCAGCTTTCAGTGCCATCCTAATAGAACCAGTAATTTCAATAATCCAAACATTCACTCTTGAGAGTAATGCTTCAAACCTCAAAGAAATTTTCTTTACAGCTTTAGAGATATGCCCTCTAAAGCAAACACAGAAAGACAAAAAAGATCAAAAATAAAAAAAACCCCACAAAGCCTAGACTATACCCTCAAAAATAAACACAGAAAAACAAAAAAAAAAAAAAAAAAAAAAAAAAAAAAAAAAAAAAAAGAAAAGAAAACACACACACACACACATTCATATATATATGAGGGGTCTTCAAAAAGTTTGTGGAAATATCTGTATTATTTAATTTTACTTTTTCACAGCAAACATTTTGAAGACTCCTCATATATATATGAATGTGTGTGTGTGTGTGTGTATGTTTGTGTGTTAACTGAGATTTATTATAAGGAATTGGCTCACATGATTTTGAAGGCTGAAAAGTCCCATGATCTATCATCTGCAAGCAGGAGATAAAGAAAAGCTGGTGGTGTAAATTCTAGCCCAAGCCCTAAGGCTTGAGAACCAGGAGAAGATAGATGTTTGAGCTCAAGCTGTTGCATAGACTGCAAATTCAACCTTCCTTCACAGTTTTTTTTTTTAATTCAACATCAGTAGTCATCAAGGAAATGCAAATTAAAACTAAATTGAGATACCACCTCACCCCAGTTAGACTGGCTATAATCAAAAAGATGGTGAATAACAAATGCTGGCGAGGGTGTGAAGAGAAGGGAATGCTCCTACACTGTTGGTGGGACTGTAAATTAGTACAACCACTATGGAAAAAAGTATGGAGGTTTCTCAAACAACTACAGATAGATCGTCCATACTATCTAGCAATCCCTCTTCTGGGTATAAACCAAGAGGAATGGAAATCATCATGTTGAAGGGACACCTGCACTCCCATGTTCACTGCAGCTCTGTTTACAATAGCCAAGACACGGAACCAACCTAAATGTCCATCAATAGATGATTGGATAAGGAAACCGTGGTATATATACACCATGGAATACTACTCTGCCATAAAAAGAATGAAATACTCCCATTTGCAACAACATGGATGAACCTGAAGAAACTTATGTTGAGTGAAATAAGAAAAGCACAGAGGGATACATACCCCATGTGCTCACCCATATGTGGGAGCTAAGAGAGAAAGAAGTAAGGAAAGAAAGACCACAGTAGTGAGGTGGTCTTACAGAGGGAGGGAATATTCTTAGGGCTACAAAGTGTAGTGGGTGGGAAAGGAGGTGGGAAAGGAAGGTTGAGGGTTAATTGGGGGGGGGACACTGGGTACAAAAGTAATTTCTGGTAGTGGGTATGCCCCCAGTATGAATCTGGCCCTCACATCATGGGCAAAAGGGTTGAGTATTAGCTTTGTATATCATGAATATTCATAATAAAAAAATAAAAAATAAAATAAAATAAAATAAAATTCAGACTGTTAATTAATTGGATGAGGCTCCCCCACATGTGGGAGGGCCATCTGTTTGACTCAGTTCACCTATTCTTAAAAGACCTTTACAGACACACTCAGTAATAATGTTTAGCCAGATATCTGGACATTCTCTGGCCCAGTCAAGAGGCCAGAGATTGACTCATAAAATTAATCATCACACGGACCAAATCTTTCCCCAAACATGAACACAATATGTTCTCACAATTATCATTTTCCAGTTGTCCCAAGAATCCATCTTCTTTCTTCTCTTAATGTTCCAATTTATACTAATTAGCATGATATTTGCATATGGTAGTCATACATAGCGATTAGGAAACTTTCTGCAATTTTAAATTATTCATATCACACTTATATGTAAATATATATATATATATATATATATATATATACACACATTTTGTCTAGACAACACACATAAAGTGTAATATTCAATGTTATTTTGGCAACTGGATGCACATTGCTAGAATTGAGAAGTTTTATTTTTTATAGGGACAGTTAAGAAAAATGTATTTTAAAATAAAACAAGTAATATTCAATGTTATTTTGGCAACTGGATGCACATTGCTAGAATTGAGAAGTTTTATTTTTTATAGGGACAGTTAAGAAAAATGTATTTTAAAATAAAACAATACTAGCTTTATTAATATAATTTGATAGAAAATTAATATTCATTATTAAATTTGTATTTTAGATTTTATTTTGTTGGTTAGTTTTGAATATTTATAAATAAAATATTATTTTTGATTCATAGATATAAAATAATCCTAGTGTTCATATTTCACATATATTGAAATTTATATTAATATATAAAAATATATTAACATTAACTAACTTTTGAGTAAATTTACATTTTATTTTGGTCAAATAGATAATTATTGTCAATACAACAAAAATATGTAAAAATTATTGACTATAGGACATAGTAATACTGCTGAAATAAAAATAAATTATTAAATAAATGTGAAATAATTTATTTATGATGTACTTTTTATTTAATCATTCATCTAATCATCATCCGTCCATCAATACAATGCCCAGATATGCACAATCATATTTAAATTTGGTTCTTTTTGATGGTTTTGGAATTTCTTTGACTTTTGTTCATATAAATGTTATACATACATTTTTGTTTTGAAGGTATATTTGTCGATATAGGAGCACACAATGTATTGGCTTATTTGCTAAGTTGATGATGTTCAACTCTTTGTAATATGGTAAGTGAGCTTCCTTTTGTGTTCCTGCCTCAGATACAACAAAGGTTAGGTGAAGGCTTGTTCACGTCAGTGAAATGAAACCCGCATGAGAATACCAGCAGCTCCATCTGCTCCGGGCTGTATAGGCTCAGATAATTAACTTAACTTCTCTGTGCCTTATTTCCCTATCTGTACAGTTGGGTACCATCAGCCACCTCATATTATTTCTGCAATGATCACATGAGCCAATGTCTTTAGAAATGTCTAGCCCAGTACTTGGCTCAGGTTAGTTTCTTCTTGTAAATGTATTATATCATTGAACCTAAAGACAGGGTTAGTTTTATCAAGTGCTATCTATATGCCTCTTTAATAGAAGATGAAGGAGTCTTAGAAGATTGTACCTACTAAATATCACAAAGTCAGTGAAATGATGACAATGGGTCCATTATGGATGACAATAAGATAATGAATAACTTGTGATCTCTAGAGTCAGAGATCCAGGTTTGAATCCCATCTTGAGCACCTACTGGAACAAGGAATTTAAACTTCCTTTTTGTCAATTTTCCCAAGTGTCAGTTGGGGTAGGGGTTTAGAGTACCTCTAAAATGTGTGAGGATTAAATAAAGCAGCACAAAATATTACCTAAGTGTATGAAATTTATGTTTTTCAACCTTATGCCTTTCAATTCTTTGCTCTTATTGCATTCAAAATACACATTTTAACAGTAGAAATATTTCTTTTAAATAAAGTTTCATGCAGAACCCCAATGCTATTAATACATAACACAGGTTGGTGAATTAAAAGAAAGGACCCATTAGTATTGGAGTGTTACTTTTTCCCTTTTTCTCTAGGACTGTGGAGGCTCCTGAAGGCATTTTTATTTTTTTAAACTTATGGCTAATGAGGGATTGGTCAATGGACCCAAGGAATGATTGCGAGCTAATCTGATCTAAGCACCATACGTTGCACACAATTATTGAAAATCAACTTTGTAACCCACATGTATGTATAATAAAAATAAATCAATAAATCAATAAATAAATCAATAAATCAATAATAAATAAAATGAACTTATTGCTCCATAAAACAAGTTTTGAAATAAAAACCCTAAAACCTTTTTACTTGTTACATCATTGCATATATCTATGTAAGAAATAACCTGCAGCAGTAGTTTTTCTCCATCTGCCTCTTCAGCTAATTTTGCCACTTCTGAGTATAATGAATAGGTTTGCCCACAAAACCTCCCAGTTGTCTTTCCTCTCCCTATCTTGTTCCAAGGCTGGGACAGTGTGGCACCAGGTGTCAACATGTCCTTGACTTACCTTGACACAATCCTGCAGTCTGAAATTCTTCATGTGTCAGGCTGGAAGCCAGCTGTGTACCACCCATTTAAACACCAGCTGCAGTTACCTGAGTTTGCTCTCACTAGAACAGCATTTTACACACCTGCAGTTTTCTTTTAGCTTCTCAGACAAGCCTAGATTTTTGCCAACCCTGGCATTTTTCAGTAACAATGTATTTCTCTGACAGTCTCATTGAAAACAAGTGGAGCTTAGCCCCTTTCAACTCTAATATTGCCTTTGGCTCTCACACAGATGTCTATCATTGCAGCTTCTATTTTAAGGATTCACAAATGCACAAGGTTTGGAAGACTGCACTGTGCCAGTAATCAATATAAATCAGATCATGTCACTCTGCTGCTTACTACCCTCCAATGGTTTTCCATCATACTCAAAACTTTGTCCTGCCTTTAAAAACCTGGATGAGTGGATCCCTCCCTCCTGCAACATCTAATACCATGAGTCTCCTCTTTGACTTTGCTTCATCCACAATGACCCACTTTCTGTTTTGCTACCACCCAGAGCTCATTTCTGCAGCAGAGATTTTGAGCTAACAGTTCTTGTCTAGAATATTTCTCTCCTGACTTCATGTGGCTACCACCTCATGTCATTCAGGTTTCTGTCTAAATATCACTTCCTCAAAGAGATGTTTGCTGACTACCCAATCTAAATTAGCTACTGAGAAACCTTTGGTCACATAATGCTATAATAATTCTGTGGCAAGCACCTGCCTGTATCTCTTCAATCTTAAAAATTACTACACTTTATTGTTTTTTTGGTTTTTTGTCTCTCTTTTTTTAAAATGCAAGTTCTGTAACTGCAGAGAATGTCTATGCTTTGTTCACCACTGTATCTCCACACATAAAACACAGCCTGACACATAATAGGGATTCAGTAAATTTTTGTTTAATTATTGCTTAATTAACTGTGTAGCCTCCCAACTTTCAAATGTTCTATTCCCGTAAAGCCAAAACTTCTATGTTAATATTAAATTGGGTAGGGCAGATATAGTGCTAGTGGGTTCACCCAATCTCATTTGATGCTCTTTACAACAGGCCATGCAAAACAACTTGTACCAATCAGCCCTTTTTACTTAAGCAGAGTTATGTGACTTGTTCTGGCTAATACAATGTGAGTGGAGGTGATCAGCATCAATTTGGCTTGAGGCAGAGAAAAGTCCCTCAGCAATCTCCTACCTTTTGCTTCACTTTCAGCACTGAACTGGGGAGGCTGTGTGCTTAGCTGGGTACACATGATGAAATTAGCATGCATATGTATCATCACAACAAACACAGCTGACATGAAGTGTTGCTCAACCCATTCTGGACTTAGTACGGGTGAAAACAAACTTTTCTGTACATAAGCATAACCTATCCTGAATAATGAATCCATGCAGAGTAGAAGGATCATGGGCTCAAGAACTACCCAGAATCAAAGCCAGTATAAGTCATTTGATGTATCTGAGCCTATACAAAATAGAAATAAAATGCCTAAATTACATGAACACTTTTAGGTCATAAATCACATAAATACTTGGGACAAGTAAGTCCCTTTAAATTTTAGTTTAGAATTAAGAGTTTGAGAAACAGGGCCGGCCCCGTGGCGCACTCGGGAGAGTGCAGCACTGGGACCACAGCGACACTCCTGCCGCGGGTTTGGATCTTATATAGGAATGGCAGGTGCACTCACTGGTAAAAGATTTTGAGAAACAGACATTTACCTATTCTCTAAATATATGATAACTTTGAACCCTTTTTTTGCATCACAGCCTTAGTATGGTGATTGTATTAGTTTATTGCTTACAGTTTCAAAGGCTGGAAAGTCCAAAGTCCAGGGAACACTCACCAGATGTGATTTCTTTGGTGGTGGATTTACAGCAATGCAGGAGTCTCACCTGGCAGAAAATAGTGGAGCCAAGATAGCTCTTCATGCATTCTTTTCTAAAGCCCTCAGAACCACGCCCCTGACCACCATTATTAATCCATTCACTAGGGCATGATCCTACAATCTAATCACTTTTTCAAGGCCCCACCTATCATTTACCATAATAGGATTTTTACCCTTAACAGTTACAATGGGGAAGGCAATGAGGAACTCCGGTTTTTTCAATACTCATCACCTATTCAATTTACAGTCAATAATATTCTAACTTTTAGGTTCCAGGAACTGTTCTAAAAACAAGTGTGAATAAACTACCTTTTGCCTCCAAAACGGCTTACTTCAGTAATGATGATAGGCGTACAAATGCATAAAACTGATGAGTTATGACAAAAGTAAGAAATGCTATGACAAAGACTCCATCGAAAAGGATGTGGTAAAACTTGAGCTGGATCTTGAAGTCTTTTCCAGTCTCCAGACTCAGCTGTCTCCAAACTCCCTGTGCTCTTGCTCTTTTACAAAGCTCTGCACAGTTCTGTATAGGTAGCATTCCAGAACCAGGGATTTCAAACTCGGTCATGCTGAGGAGGTTGCCTTGGGAATCTGTGTAGTAACTCTTTCCAATTCTCTTTCACCAGGGCCACAAGATGTTCTCCCTAGATTAAAAAGCAAGCTCAAAACTGATCCCTTTCCTCTCACACAATT
This sequence comes from Galeopterus variegatus, assembly GCF_000696425.1. Classification (NCBI taxonomy): domain Eukaryota; kingdom Metazoa; phylum Chordata; class Mammalia; order Dermoptera; family Cynocephalidae; genus Galeopterus; species Galeopterus variegatus. The sequence continues at coordinate 68,772 of NW_007726722.1, forward strand.
GCCTGGACACTCCGCTCACATAATCCACTCAGGGTAAATTCTCTCAAATCTCCTCTCCCATCATGCACTCAGAGCTCTTTACCTGCATGAGCTTAAAGCACTCACATGACCTGATTCCTTCTCACCTTCTCCATGTATATTCAGCAACTCCCTTCTCCCAAAGTGGTGAGGTAGGTTCAGAGGAAGGATGCAGGCTGTGGAATTGGGAAGACCTGGATCTGAGTATCAGCTGAAAAATTTGAAACATTTTATCTTCACCTTTCAGTTTATACACCTATAAAGTAAGAAAGATAATACCTGTCAAAGCAAAATTTTGAAATCTGTATTTATTGAGAGAACATTCATCATAAAGCACATATTTCATTTTGCGAAAGCTTTATGTGCATTCTCGTTCTCATGGATACCCTCACTCATTTTACCCTTGATTCAAATCCTTTTTGTTTCCTTTGGGCCCTTCGTTCAACAATTACCTTCTCTCCCTTTTTTAAGTATCTCTTTTTTTGCCCCTAACTCATTCTATTCACCCTAAAATGTCCTATTAAAAGTACAACTTCAAACAAATCAAAACAAAGGAGCAATGATCCTTCTATAGATTCCACCTGCCATCAAGCAACGTTTCTTACTTTCTCAAAATTTCCACTCTCACGTCTCCACTTATTTACCCTGATTCCACTCAATAATTCATTCCTTCATCCTTTCACTAAACAAATTTAATTATCATCTGCTATTTGCCTGTCACTGTGGTTGATATTAAGATATAAACATGATTATGGTTTTTATGATATAGGAATAAGATATTTAGATAACAAAAAAAATGTAAATTTACACTGTGACATGTATGTATGTCTTTCCACATGGTTTGTAAAAGTTTCATAGAAGTACAGAAGTGGGGACATCTAACTCCACCTAGAATGTCAAGGGACGATTCCTGAAAGAGGTGATATTTGAAAGGAGCCATCAAGTTAATAAACAAGGGTTTCTTAAGCATTTGAGAAAGATGACAGATCAGGAGGAAAAACAAACTTTGAAGAGAGCACTGTGTTTGAAGAAATGGACTTAGACTGTAAAAAATGGATAGTTTTGAGAAATACTTAGAAAGCTAATTAATGGAAATTTAAATAAGGAAGTAAGAGACAGGGAGCTGTAAATGTTGACTCCTAACTTTCTACTATGATGGAGATATGTTCTAAGATAATAAATGCTAGAAGAGGACATGTTTGGGGCAATATACCAAGTTCATTTATAGACCTCTTGACTTTGAGGTGCTTTTCAGTTATCCAAATGGATAATTCAAGTAGGAAGTTGGGCGTATAGAGCTCAGAAAAGTCTCAAATGACAATGTACATTTGAAAATCATCACAACAAAAATGTGCAAATCAAAACACTGGGGGTAAGAAAATTTTCCAGAAAAGACTATAGCATAAGAGATGGGTCTAAGATTACCTCTAAAGATATCCATCATTTAATAAAAAATGGAGGAGAATGAACAAGTGAGGAAACCTGAGGAATAGTTGGTAAATAAAGGAAGAAAACCATGTGATTTTGAAGCTAGAGAAAGACAGAGTTTGTCGCATATCTGACACGTGATTAAAATCACCGAGAGCCCGAGCTAAATGGCTAGCAATGGGGGTTCTTTGATGAGCAGCATGGGAATTATCACAGGGGTTGACAAGTGGAGATTCAGGGGGATTAGAGAGAGTAGAAGCCAAGTTTGATTGAAAGAAGTGAACACGGAGAACTTGGAGACAGAAAATGTGGAGTGTGGACAGCTCTGTAAGAAGTGTGGAGACAAAGAGATTGCTGAGACCAAATGGACCCATGGCAGATATAGCCCAAGGTGCCCAGGCCATGAGCTCATTTCTCTCTGGACCTTGCTTTGTAACAATTCAGCTTTGTAAGGACATGAGAACATTCCAATTAGAATTCATCTCCATAGATCCTCTTACCACTTACCTTACCAGCTGCTTGGAAGCAAATATAAGTGAACCTCAAAAGTTAGACCTCTTTGATCTCCTTAACTCTTTCCAACTTCAAGCATCACTTCAGCATGGAAGCTCTACCATGCTCTTGAGGGTTTCATTTTGTCCTTAATCCACTTCAGAAAAATTCTTCTCACAAAGGCCATTGTGAAGGGAAACAACCTTGAGGTTCCCCAGGGAAATCAGAGGTTGTGAACAACACATGTCAGGCTTCTCAAAACTATAAATTTCAGAATTCAGTAAATTGATATGTAATAATACGTTGTTCAGTTTTGTTAAAAAATGGGCCATGTTTTTACAAGCAGCTCATGAAGAAATGTTAAGCACTTTGATCACCTAAAGAAGACTTCTGAGTAAACGCTATTGAAAAAAGCTTTCTACAAAATACCAGTACATGTCCATTAAGATGTTTTGGACAGACAGTTTAAGACCCCTGATTTGTAGTTCTGATTCTACCACTTTTTTTTACTGAGAATGCTGCCCTGGAACCTCATTTTCATCATCTGTAAAAAATAAAAAAAGAAAAATTTGTCTAAATTATTTTTCCAACTATAAAATTTTATAATTTTATACTTGTATATTTTACTGTTAGGTTGAAACAATACAAAGTCTTCATTCTATGTATCCAATTGTGTTCCTTAATAAGATAGAGTTGCCAGATGGAAGAAAGCTATACTGTTGTGTTAACACATTCCTCAGGGAAACTATGAAAGGGTTAAGCAGTTAGCTATTTGTGGCTGTAGAACTGCGTTGCTCTGATTAAGAAATGGAAAGAAGCCATGAGTATCCAGAAAAGAAAAGGGAAAAGAAATCCCTCTTGAATGCAGCTATTCTGGGAACAGAGTGAGCTGCATAGCCAGAATTATCCTGACACGCCAATCATGAGACAATTTCAAAAAAGATAGGTCAGCTAACACCTACTTGACTGTAGTCTCTGAGGAAGTTATGAGCTGACACAAGGAGAAAGTACTAATGAATGTAATCTGTCTCTACTTCGCAGGAGGCTGAAACCATCACTTCCTGGGAGTGGAGTTTACATAATAGGAGAGTTGCCTTGACTAGACTAAAAGAGAGATGGCTCTTCCAACTTGCTGGGAGGTTTGGGTGATACTGATCAAAAATAATATGGATTAATAAAACAACAAAAAAAGTGTCACTGCTTAATTGTTCTTGCTATATTTAATATAACAAAAAATAGCAGCAAGATATCAGCCGTAGAGAAAATAGGATCTGTCTATTGTACAGACTCAAGGCAAGCCACCATAGATTCAAAGGCAGCCTCTATCTCCAATGGAATAGGAGACCTGAGCAATTTACTAACTCTCCTAGCACTAGTTTCCTCCTATGCAAAAGAGACCTTGATAGTGACTACTTCTCAGGTTATTATGAGAATTAATAATAATTAAAAGAAAGAGTGGATATAAGAAATTGTGCTTTACCGAATACACAGGAAGTCCTAGATTAGCTAGTATTAGTACTTATGTGTTTAGCATATCTGCCAAACTCTGCATGCACTTCTAAAATGAGCATTACTAAAAGGCCATATGGTTTGTAAATAATGAAGTTGTGTTAATATACACATAACACACACCAGCCCCCTGCCTAAGAGGTAATATTGACTATAATCATAGAAATCCTATATAAGGGAAAGCCATTGAGACCAATATTTCCTTTTGTTTTCAGCACTGTCCAGGAGAGAGAATACCATACCCTATGAAAATAAATAGTTCCTCCATGACAGTAAGTGTCCATGTGGCAGAAATGAGCACAGGACACCATCATGTCTCAATAATATCCACACTTTTGATCTAAATAATTGGCTTTTTTCTGGCTCAGTAATCATTAAAAAAAAAGAAAAGAAATCTTTCTGATCATAATTTTATTTCTGCAATGGATTTATCAACAGAGAACAAATGCACTGACCAGTAAACACTATAGCATAATTCACTTGATACATTATATCTCTCAATATAAATACTCATTTAGCAAACTGGCATTCTGATTTATACATAAGCTTTTTATGTAAGGAATTAGGGTGAATTCTTCCTCTGAAGCCCATTCACTTTCAGGTGCACTAGTGACTATTTTTTAGCCTACAGAGCTGATAACTATTCCCTGGAAATTGATGACATTTCCAAACTGCCAGCATCCTTGGCAGGTCTCTCTGGTGACTAGCCAGACTTCTCCAGGCAAAGTCCTTCTGTAAGTGTCCTTTCAAATTGGAAGAAAGGTCTTAAGTCATATCATAAATTAGATAAAAGCCACTGTAGGCATTTAGTGGCCCCAATAAAATTCACTGTCAGGATTCTGAATATAACCATTTTTGAAAGCAAATGTTATAACTTAATACAATTCATTTCTTCTTACATTTTTTCCTTCTCCACCATCCTAAAAGCTTTTCTTTCTTCTGGCCTTGTCCTTAAAGCTGAGTTCCCTCACAGGAAATGGATCCATGGAACCATGGATAGTTTGAGCTACACAGGACCAGGATGACGAGGCTAGATCTCAGCTGTCCTACTTGATCCCTTCCCTATTAGGTCTGTCATGGGCATAATCAATGCCTGCAAAGAGCACTGTCCACAGTTCTGGCTCCCTCCCATCTTCTTTACAGTACCATTTTAAGCCACATTTCACTCTACTCTGAATTTCCTAGCTACCGTGGGTCAGATGTGTCCCCCAAAAGTTTATGTGTTGGAAACTTGATTCCCATTGTAACAGTGTTAAGAGGGTGGGGAATACAATTATGGTTCTTGAAAGTTGGAGCCTTTAAGAGGTGATTTGATCATGAGGACTATGCTCTCATGAATGGGTCAATCCATTCATGGAGTAAGGAGTTATCATGGGTGTGGACTGATGGCCTTATAAAAAGAGCACATGGGAGAGCTCTTGCTATTCTTGGCATGTGATTGCCTACACTGCCACAGGACCCTGTAGAGAGTTCCCCCCTAGAAGACCCTCACCAGGTGCAACCCCTGGACTGTAGACTCTGCAGCCTCCAAAACTGTAAAAAATAAATTTCATTTCTTCATAAATTACCCAGTTTCAAGTATTCTGTCATAAGCAACAGAAAATGGACGAATACACAAGCTCAAAAATGTCAGAAAAAAGAGCAGTTTCCAAATGAGATCAGATGACATCAAACATATTCTACACTGGTCATTGGACCTCTAAGGGAGCATATTCACTTGCTTGTGTAGCTGGTGTTTGTGTATATGTGAGTGTTAGGGGTTATGTGTGTGAGTTTTGGAGGGTATGATTCTAATGTAATTCCTGAAACACCCAAGCTCTCTAACACCCCTGTTTTCTTCTCAGTTACTGACAGAACCTAAGAAACACAAAGCATTTAGCACAGTGGGTGAACCATAGCAACTGCTGGAAAAAAATTAGATATTATATTATGTGTTATCATATTAAAACATTATGTAAACATTATTTTCTAGAAAATTATTATTACCATTATTATTATTCTGTCAGTAATTCTCCCTGTCAAATATCTACATATCTTTCCAAAGCTACATTTTTTTTTTAATAAATACTTTTTCTGGCCAATTTCCCTGCCCTCATCTCTGTGCACTGACTTCATCTTTCACAGATTCAGTTATATTACCTGGAATATTTTATCATTCATTGCTTATATCTGTGCTTGTCTCTCATAATATGTTTTTCTCTTTCTGAGAAAAACATCCCTCTATCCCCAGTTCCTACCAGCACTTGACATATGGGTGGTACTTTTACATTTTTACACTCAAGTAATAAGTACATTCCCCACTGTAGTTAAAGTAAAACCAGAATGACCTCTGTCTTTGTGAATGTCCAGAGATATTCTTTGTCAAGATTTCAAACCACAGTGTTTTCTTTAGCTTTTGTAATGTGTTCCATTGTAATTCACTTCAGGGGGCTATTACATCTATCCATATAATTCTCTTATTTTTAAAAAGATCTTAGAGTGAATTCTGTTATTTTAAATATCCTTTACTTTGGTGGCTATCAGAAGCCTTCTGTCCTGTGAATAATAGAGAATTTTTTGCCTACCCAGAACTTGACTGGATGTATTTAGCATCGTGGGAGGATGAATACTCTTCACAAACATCACAGTAACTTTCAATTGTGCCCAGAATTGTGTAATTGCCTCTTCTGTGTTGCTTATGAAATAAAACTTTCTGAAATTGCTTTCTCAATGTGCAACAGCAGCCTCCCTATGGCTCGTGTCATCTACATCACACCTCAAGAGCTAAGCTGTGCCTCATTCCAGTTGCCAGAGTCCCAACTCAGAACTTCTGGGAAAAGCAGCATTCACCATCCCCTCTCTAATAAGTTCTTAGAAAACCTAATTTAAGTTTATGAGAAGTCATTAAATTGCTTGGAAACACAGACATGCACATGCACATACACAAACACACATGCACACGTTTTGTTGTTTTAACCAGAAAACATGTTGGAGCACACGCTTCCTTCTCATCACTGTCTCTTCTTACTCCTCCCTTTGACCCTTTGGTGGGACATTTCTTGTTTTTTTCCCAGACACATCATTTATGTATGTATGTATGTATGTATGTATGTATGTATGTATTTTTAAATAATGAGATTTACTGAATTCAAAGACTTGACAACACATTTCTATAGGGCTATCAAATGAGTCATCATATTTGTATGTGACATTCTTCCAGAAGAATGGGGAGATACTGCTATTGATTGTTGAGAAAGTAACAAAAAGACCACAGGACAGACATTGTTCTGAGACTTGCTCATTTTTCAGGACTGATATATGATGCCTTTTCTTTTCTAAGGAGATTTGTCATATGCTCTCTGTTGTGTCTCTAATTAGTTGCTTTGAGATTTCTCTTCCAGGGAGTGGAGCTGGGTGGTAAGTATTTTGCTGCATTGTTCTATCTCTTCAAGAACTTTCTTATCTGCTGTGTGTTTGCTGTGCTCCGTTGCTTGCCTGGTTGAGGGCACATTTCTACTTTACGGTACTTTCATTTATTTTATTTAATCTCATCCTAATGAAAACCAAAAAGCAGAATGTAACTATTGATCAATCATACCCTTCTATTAGGTAGAGCTGGCCAAGGATAGAAAGTCACCTCCGCAATGTCTCTCAGTGGCCTCAACTACCCTACTCCACTCCAGGTATAATTAAATTGCCTCCTGCTCATCCTTCAGCTGTTTCACTAATTGTATTTGATCAATTAGCGATGGAGATGGGAGAAACTAGAATGTATTGTATCGACTGATTTCCAGACCGTGCTGAATGTGTGCATGCAAATCAGCAGATGTAGCATCATTTAATTCTCATAATGAGACTTTTAAAGTAATATTCTTATTGTCTCCATATTTCACATGGGAAAATGAAGCTCCAAGGAATTCAGAGATTTCCCAGAGTCTAAGCACTGACAGTAAATGATAAAACTGGAATTATAAGCTCTGAGTTATATGACTCAGGATCCTGTGCTCTTTCCCTACACACTTTTCTCTCTCCCATTCATGACCCCTGTACAGATCCAGCACGTGGTGTGCTCTTCATCGAGTATCTATTTTCTGAATTAAATTATATTGAAGATAACTAGCAAGAGAGTGACTAATTGCAACAGTCTACTGGAGACAGTTTTTTTTTTTTTTTTTTTTTTTGGATGTGTCACTTTCATTGTTAAAATCAAGAAAGTCCTAGGGACATGTTGGTTACCCTAACTAGGACTGACTTAGAAACAACATTGTGTACTGTTTCACGCAATACATATTTATGTTTATTATGATTCTATCAATGTCTTATTTCACAATCAGTGAGAAAACTAATGGAAGGTAATGCAGTAGTGGATGTCAAATGCTTGTTTTAAAAATAATAAAGTCATATTATGGTAATAACTTAGAAAATTACTCTTCTTTCTATAAATTGCAATTCTGTTTAAAAATATGATAAAGCAAATCAATCTATTTACCTAGTCATTCATAAAATATAAATACATATTTATTTTCAAACTCTGTTCTGACAATAGCTTATGGTATGATGAGATATAATGCTCAACATCATTAATCATTGTGGGAATGCAAATCAAAACCTCACTGGGAAGTCATTTCACTCCTGTTAGACTGGCTATTATAAAAAAGACTGAGAATAACAAATGCTGGTGAGGATGTGAAGAAAACAGAAATCTTCTACACTGTTGCTGAGACTGTAAATTAGTACAACCATTACGGGAAAAAAGTATGGAGGTTTCTCAAACAACTGCAGATAGAACTACCATATGGTCCAGCAATCCCACTACTGATTCTATACCTAAAGGAATGAAAATCATCATGTCAAAGGGACACCTGCACTCCCATGTTCGTCACAGCTCTATTTAAAATAGCCAAGATATAGAACCAATTAAATGTCCATTTATGGATGACTGGATAAGGATAATGTGATATATACACAATGGAATACTTCCGAGTCATTAAAATAAAATGAAATTCTGCCATTTGCAGCAACATGGATGAGTTTTGAGAAAATTGTAAGTGAAATAAGCCAGGCACAGAAAGAGAAATGCCACATGTATTCACTCATAAATGGGAACGAGAGAGAGAGAGAGAGAGAGAGAGAGAGAGAAGGAAAGAAGGAAAGAAAGAAAGGAGGAAAGGAGGGAAGAAGGGAGGGGAAGGAAGGAAGACCAAAATTAAACTTTGAACTTTCAGAAAGAGAGAACAGACCTATAGTTAGTAAAGGTGGGAAAAGGGGAGTGGGAAGAGGTTAGGAAGGAATTGGTTAAGGGACACAAAGAGTAATTATGATTTGTAATGACAAAAATGCTAATAATATTGATTTGATTATCACATAATAAACACAAATATTGTCATCTCTGTACCCCATAAATATGTATAATATAAAAATAAGTAAAGAAATACATTTTTTAAGGAATACAAATTTAAAGGAGATCTAATCATCTGTTTTCAAGGAGGTCACTATTTCTTAGTGCGTAAAGGAAATTTTTAAAGACATGATTGTAGAATCATACAGCAGATGCTATACTAGAGTCACTTACAAAAAATAAATAAATAAATAAATAAGGAAGAAGAAAGAAATAATCCATACTACCAGAAGAACAAACTATTTATACATTCCTCAAATACATTGTGTAGCTTCAGACAAGAATTAACCACTCTGAGCCGAAGATAGAAGTGCATATAGAGTGAATTACACCTCTAAAAGCACTTTTATATATTGTATTATGTTAGATCACCAAAAGAGTTATACTCTTGGCACATATCTCATTGAGATTTTTGAATATTCTAAAATTTATAAAAAAGAACACCCAATATGCTCATAAAGAAACTGGAAGTGTGGAGAACAGAGAATTTCACCAAGATCACTGGTATTGTAAGTGATAGGGCCAGAATGGAACAGCAGGGATCTGTTCTCTCCACAGTGCCAAGCTTCCTCTAGTTCAAGGAAAACTGAGTACTGAGCTGGCGTTCTGTTTCATGCAGCTCATTCCATACCAATCAACCATTGTACTCTTACATTTTCAGGGCTTGTATTTGTAATGATGTTCTCCATGTCGGCAACACCACCAACATTCCCCAGTGTCATCTGGTCCCACAACATTGCCCGGAAATTCTTATGTATTTCCCTCATCTCTCATTTCAATTTTTCCACAGTATCTAGTTCAGCATTTTCTCACTTTGCTCAGTCTTCTTATCCTAGCAATACTTCCTTCATTCTTAGCTGATGACCTAACCTCAAAATTCGCAGAGTTAAGAAAAAGTATTGGACGAGAACTCTTTTGACCCCTTGCCTTGGAGGGGAAGGGGTGACTTCTTGTCACTGGGATCATCCCTTCAGGCTTCATGCCATGTCCTTCTTTAGTAAAAGCTGATTCTTTATTGGTTCCTTAAGTGCTGTGCCTGGGAGTATCTTTACACTCTCACTTTATCCTACTTATTCTCTTTTACATATAAATCACTCAACTCCTCCATTTTTAAAATGGCCAAAGAAACAAATAAACAAGAGACCCACAACATCAACTTTAACAACGACTATACCACGGTATTGCTCTAGGAGCCCACTGGTGGGCTTTCTGGTAGACACAAACTTGTGTGAAATGAAGTATGGAAAAGGTTATCCACTGTAGCACTTTTAACAGTAGAAACATGTTGAGAAACACTTGAGGGTCACTCAACAGAGGATTGTTTTAATAATTGGTGGCACTGTGACCTATCACTAGGCTATTAAATAGAACAAGTAAGCTCCTTATGAGCTGACATTGGCAATATTTCCAAGATACATTGGGAAGTAAAACAAAGCAGGAGAAAGCAAGGAATATGTTATATAATTAAGAAGATAACTTCTTTTAGACAAGGGTGAAAAAATTAGGACCTATATTTTGATTTGCTTATGTATGTATAAAGAAACTGTGTGAGGGTATGTAAGAAACAACGTAGTGGACATGAACGTGGGGTTAGGATGGGACTGGGCAGTAATAGAGGGGGCTATGGGCAGAGACGTCCCACTGTATGGGCGTGTATACTTGATTGTTGAACCATGTGGATGCATTAACTATTTTTAACTTAGAAGTACCTTATCTCCACATCTCACAGCAGTCGCCAACTCCCCTGATGAGCACTTTCTCTTTCGTATCCGAAGTTTTTCACAGCTATCCACAGTATCTTGTGCAAGTCCTCATCTCCCTTTTACCCTTTCCTCTACTACTTTTCAACTTCTGCCTCCATCAGGACAAGAAAACGGATCTCACACTCCCATTTGTTAAATCCTGGGGTAACCTCTCAACTGATCTAAATTCGACTGCATGTAGTATTCAACACCTTTGTCTCATTAAAATGCTCATTTTCTTCACTGCATGATGCACTTTTTTCCAGGTACCTCCCCCCTCACACACACACACACACTTTAGAATGTTTTATCAGTCAGCTTGGGATATTTGAGACAGATTTACCAGAATCTCAAAGGAAAAGAGAGTTACCAGTTATATATAAGGAGGAGTAAGTGCTTAGTGCCAGAGGGATCACATAAAAGACCTCATCCTTACTCTGTGTCAATTCAAATAGTGATTTCTATTCATGTCATTAGATGCCACCTACATTACAATGATTTATAAATTAATATTTCCAGCTCCAGTCCCTACCCTGACTCTAAATTCTCAGATCAAATGGCCTATTTGCCATCTTTATTTGGATGTTACTATGAGCATCTCAGTCTGTCCTAAAATGAACAGTTGAATTCTCTTCCTCGTGTGCACTTTACTCTCCTGCAGCTCACCATTCTCAGACACCAGGACACACCTTCTTATTCCAATTGCCCGGCTAACATCCTCAGTGACACACTTCCATCCTTTCTTTTTTTTATACCCACATCATTAAATGAGCAAATCCAATTGTCTCTAATGTCTTAATCCAACTACTCACACCTTATACCAATACCTCCCCATCAAAGCCACCATCATCTCTTCCTGGACTATTGCGATGGCCTCCCACTGGCTGCTCTGCTCCCACATTGCATGTCTGCAGTCCTTTCCCATACAGTAGCCTGAAATACATTATAAAACAAAGGCAGATTGTGCCACGCCTCTGTTCGGAGCACTTCCCTTCAGTGGTTACCTTCTGGATTAATTTTCTTTTGTGGCATAACAAATTACTACAATATCAGAGGCTTAAAACAATATCCACTTATTAACTGTCATTAACTTACAGTTCTGTAGATTACATGTCTAAGACAGGCATAGCAGGGATCTCCAGGTTAGAAGTCTTTCAGGCTTCAATCTGGATGTTGGCCAGGTCTGTCATTCCATCTGAGGCTCGGGGTCCTCTTTCAAACTCATTCAAGTTGTTAGTAGAATTTCCTTTCTTACATACCATGGCAGCTTCTGTCTTCTTCCAGGCCAGCATGAAAGTTTTTTTTTTTTTTCACATCATATCTCTTGAAGAGCTCATCCCTTTTATGAGCTCACGGATTATGTCGGTCCCATGGATTATAATCTCCCTCTGTAAAATTGTCTGTGCCACATAACATTACCCATTTGTGGTAGTGACTGACTGTCATATTCGTCCACACTCACATTCAAGGAGAGGGTATAAGGCTGTGCATAGCATGGGTGGGTGTTTTGTTGTCTTGGAGGTCTTCTCAAATTTTTGCCTACCTCAACTTCTCATTCAAAGAAAAATCCAAATTCTCACTCTGGTCCTATGTGATCCAACCATGTCTACCTCTCCAGCCCCATATTCCACCTCTTTCCTCTCACGTACTTTGCCCCAGTTATTCTGGTTTCTTTACTGATACTCAAATATACAAAGCCTACTCCTGCCTCAGGCATTTGTATTTTCCATTTTCTCTACCTATTACATTTGGTTAATATCTTCAAGGATAAATCTTTCTGTTCAAATGTCATCTCATCAAAGAGACAATAGTATATCGAAGAGCAACTGATGATCATTATCTCTCTTTATTCAGGTTTTCCTTTTCTTCAACGCATGTCAGCACCCACAGTATGGAGTATGTACTTGTTCAGTTTGTGTGTGTGTCTTCTCTAAATAAATGTAAGTCCACGTGAGCAGGGCCTTTCTTTTGTATAATCTGGACATTTTAGCACTCAGGGAAGTGCCTGGCACATAGCTGGTATCAGTAAGTATGGATTAAATAAGTGAATGAAAAGGTATTGACTGAGGGAATCATGAAATATAAATCCTCCCAGGTGTTTCTTATAATTAAAGTCTCAGCTAATGAATTAGGTCATGGAGTTCAGTGATTGGTTCTGAAACTGTAGTCTGCTTAAAAATCTTTAGGTGAAATGCTAAGACCCTATTCCCAGATATCCTGAATCTGTCAATCTAGTGTGGAATGCCACAATGGACATTTTAATTGTTAGCCCTGTTGTTTGGATGCTGGAGTCCACACACCGTATTTTAATAATACCGATGATATCATTGCAAAGTCCATTGGGGTCGTAAAAACCACCATAACCACTCAACAAGTAAGTTTGGGACTACGTCTAACACCAAGATCTTGTGTCTTCCCACCCAGTGACTTTTATTTATTAATTTAACAACATAGAGTGTCCCAGACTTCACCCTAGGCACTGAGCTACAGCTGGGCACAAGGTGGAGAGGAAGTCCTTGCCCCTCTCGGAGCTTATGCTAGTGTGGGAGAGACAGACGGTAGACAAGTGATAAATAACCATATTGTAATTCCCACTCAGGCCAGCTTCAGCCGGCTTCCTCAGCTTCTATTCTGTGATGGATGCAAACTTCCTGAAAATTGTTCTGGAGTATTTATTTTAGACATCGATTTCAGTTCACTCAGTGATTTTATGTATCCTGTTCTCTGAATAGCCATCTCTCTAGAGAAGGCCCGGATTGCCCATATCTTCCTTCTAGTAAATAATTAAAGACATTCAGCATAAGACAATTATCAGGTTGGCTTTCCTGGGCCTGGCCTCCTGCCCTCCAAGGAACACATGGGCTTCTTTTGACAAATGTCACTGGTCCCCAAAGCGTGCTTATTCCTGGTAGCAAGTTTAATGATCTGAGGATTGCAGATCACGTCCCTTTGTAATGTTAAGCATTTATAGAAAGTACCTCCTACATCCTACAATTAAAGCACCGTCTGTAAAATAATTAGTCACAAAGAAAGTATGTCAGGCACTTTTAGGGGTTAGCAAGATGACATTAATTTCAGCAGTAATTATTTAGACAGGCCAAGATCTTTTCAGAAAGCTACTCAAAAAAGTAATTTCTATTCTACCAAATTGTATATGCACATGTTTCATTGTTTCAAAACAGTTAAAGGAAAGTGGCAAGGTGAAGGATACCAAGTAGTTATGCAAAGTGAGAGAAATCTGAGGAGCAATACTGTTTTTAAGAGGCAGTCTAGTACAGTGGGAAAATTGTATGCTTATGAGTCATGTAGAGCTAGTTAAAATACTTCTCTGCCACATATGTGGTATGACCTTGACCAGGTAGCATAACTTTGCCTGCTTATTATCTGCATCTGCAATAAAAGAGGAGGTAACACCTCCTACATAGGGTTACTGCAAGAATTGCAGGAGCTAATACACAGGTATGTAAAATGTATGAAAGAGAAAGATCTTAATTAACAGCAAAAACAATGAGGATGATAAAAAGCAAGTAATTGCAGAATGTAAGACCTGAAACAGATCTTAGAGATGCTGGATGAAAAACCCTGGTTTTATAGATAAAGAAATTGAATATGGCACTGTCTCAAACTCCTTGGTCCTTATCCAGCAAGTTTTGCAGAAAAGACCGTTGAGTATAATCCGTGTCTTACGATAGCAAAGGTCGTGTTTATTCACTCCCTTCAGCTCTTCCTCTTCATTCTCGGGTAATTTTAAAGTACACCTAAAAGACTTGTGATTTATCTCACAGATGCTTTTGTTAAAAAGCTATATGTCATTTTGAATCAATAGGATTTAAAATTAGGGAAGGAGTGATTTAACCTATCACTGTTCAATTTATAGGTGATGATAATGTTACTAATAATTTAGTTGCATGTATGCATGTTCATATAAATGAATACATTGTAAATTCATTAAATGGATACATTATAATTTGAGATTAAGGTGGTGAAGTAGACATCTTCTAAATTTTTATAGTGCTGCAGACTAATGGAAGCCACATGCATGTAGTGGAAACTGCTTTTAGGGGGATTATGCTCAGAATTTTGGTGAACTTATTCAGAAGTTTGGTGGATTTATTTAGAATGTTGGTGGATTTGGTGGATTTATTGTTTTTTGTCATGATCAAGACATGCTATGGATTGGTCTCACTCTGCTCATTTGCTCATCCAAAGTGAAGTCTGATTGGAAATGGTTAATAAATGCAGCACAGCCACCATCCCATTTTCACAATGAGCTGATTTGGGATAATCAGATTTCCACCATTTAAGGAACCAATTTTCCTTTTCTCCTTCCTCATTTGCTATCCTTTAATACACCTGCTGTGGAGTAGTTAGCAGAGGGGGATTTGAATAATAGCACTACTTTACATGTAAATAGGGCCTTTCATCCAAGTATCTCAAAGCTGTCAGTATACATTATCTGGCAGAATATAAATTATGGGCATCTATCTGAAGCTAGGAAAATGGCTACCATGTGGGTAAGTGACTTGCCTAAGGTCACACATTAAAACTCTGATGTTGCTAGGAGGAGCCTCCTGGTCATTTGAGGACTGTGCTTCTCCAATTTGCCTAGCTAAGGGAACCTATCTGCATTACACCTCAGAGCTCCCACACACACCTACCTGAGTATCATTCATCATATTCATATAACTCACCACTACAGTTTCTCCATTCCATATGACATCTTACTCCATAATCCATCTTACAACTTTCTGTCAATGTTAACAATTCCTCTAATGTCACATATCATTCTAATACTCGAGGTTAAAGACTGTGTTTGCGACTTTAACTCATTGAGTTTTAATTTCAACACCTTAAAGCCTGGTTCAATGGAACATAATGCAGTATGTGAAAAACACAGTTTAAAATGAAGACAGAATTCACAATTCTTATTTGCAAATCTAATCTGCAGGATAAACGAAATGCAAAGGTTGATGGTAATGGAACGCTGAGGTTGCCAAGTAGAAGATTTTAAAACCTGGAAATAGAAAAGACATCTCTACTCAATTATACAAGTGTGGTATTGATCATGTTTGGCTTCCAGGAGGATGAGGCAAGGGTAATTTTGTTACAAAATATACATTGTGGAATACACATTTTAGGAGAAAAACTCAAGTTTTCCATTTCTAAAAGGACAAATTGTTATTAAAGCATGTACCAAACACTAAGATATGTGAACGTCTATGAGATAGCCAGCATCCAGTGGGTGCACCACGGGAATGCCTCTCCTTCCTTGTCACTCAGGAGCAAATGTAATACTTCCAGTAGGTCCGAAGAAGGATGACATCTCAGTGCCATCTTGCAGTGAACCCTCAACTGGAAAACAAGAGACCTCACTTTGGGTTACAACCCTGTTGTCAATTCCTTGGGTGGCCATGGTAGTTATGTATCTTCTCTTGAGCACAATTTCTGCCAATAAAACAAAACATTTAGATCAGACAATTTCTCCAGTTTCTCTCAGATCTAAACTTTTATGAGTGTTCTATGATTTGGGCATAGCTACAATTACTTCTCTTCACCTTTTTATTATTCTCAGCTTCAGCTAGAGGGGTTGTCAATGTGGGGTAGGTTGGGGTTCCTTTAGCAACTACCACCTGGTCTCTTTCTACCTGATATGGTGTTTTCAGTTGCAATACTGGAACACCAAGCTCTTAGGAGCATCACTTTAAAAAGCCATCAGTGTGAAATGAACACCCATGAATACCAAAATATTGGCTCCCATCTATCAAATTTAGAGGCCAAAGCCCAAATTTTAAAACAACTCTTCACAGAAAATCATATTCCTAGAACTTGTATTTAGCATTAACAAAGACCATAGCACAATCTCAGTGGTATCTGAATAAAGAACATTAAATAGGGGCATAGGGAGGAAAATATTTCTTACATCTTTCCTTACTGGGGTATTGTCAGTCTAAATTATTTGTCCAAGGTCCACTGCACATATGCCTGAACTCATTTGAGATTAATCCTCAATTTGTGGCTAATTTTGACTCTCTCCGTTAAGCATTTCTCAGGACTGAGAATGGGTTGAGGAGCAGTCCACATCGCACACCATTTTTAGTTCCATCTTCTCTTTTGAGTCCTATGTTTCTGGCACTTCAGCGCTAAAATGATCACAAGCTCTTTGAAATTATATAATGTGCCAGTTTAACGAGCCCAGCCAATTTCAGTTTTAATGGAATTGCCATTCACTGCCTACCTAGGCCTGGCCTGGACACTTTACACTGTAACTTCGTTAGTGCATAGTTATACACTCAGAACTTGCTGGCTGCTTTGAAGTGTAAAACAGCAAGGCTTAAATTTAAAAATGTTCTCACCCCTATGGTTGTATCACTGGCCTTTGCGGGGAAAGCGTTTCCTGTCTAGTGTGCCTTGACCCTTAGAAGGCCCCTTCCAAGTTTGCTGATGCTCTTGCTGTTGCTGAACTTTTACCCTTGTTGAGAACTCTGCTACCTACCCATGTAAACTAAATGTGGTTCAAAGCTAAGCTGCAGTAAAATGAAATGTGACGACATCTCATTTGAATCATCTACATTTTACTATGACAAGTGTGGCCAACATTTATTAGTTTGGGTGGCTTTATCTACTGGGACCAATTTTGGAGTCCATGGATTTTACTGAGGCCTGAGCATATCTACTCCCTGGCCCACCCCTAAAGAAACATACATTTTCCATTGACAAAGTCACCAAAATCTGTGGTCCTCTGTCAAGGTCAAAATGCACCTACTGAGGTCTGAAGTTTGAAAACCTGACATATCAGCACAATCATTCACTCTACAGGTATTTTGCTCCACAATTTTTAAATTTTTTTTTCTCAGTCTTATTTCTTAGTTTTCCTGGCCTGTCTACCCAATGTGGGATCTTTAGATAGTCCAATGAATAGAATCTCTCTTCCCTGCCTGGGTTATGAAAAAAGCAAACAAACAAAGGAATGCACCAAATAAATGTAAGATAGAAGCAAATATAGCATCTTTACTACTGATAAAAGCTAGGTAAAATATCTTGGCTTATGGTGGACATATCTGTAGCAAGTCAGCCTATACTCAGTAAATCTCAGAATTACCTGGTCTCACTCTTCCAGTCACTGGCAATACTGATGAGACAGGCCTTCAGTTAAGGGTTGGAGCACAGACGATCACAGCAGTCCTTTCTCTGAGGCTGTCTCACTTACTGAGAAGAAAAGAGCAAGTTGGTCCAGTATAGCCAGTTACTTTTCTCAAATTACTAATCACGTGAATCATTGTATCTTCACACTGAAGGAGTTTAGGGGCAGAGAGAAACTGGTAGAGCTATATTAACAAGGCTATATTTAACATAAAGGAAATCTCAGGGTATAAAAACAGCATTACCCCTCAATCATAACTTTTAAAAAATTGTAATGTAACCATACACTCATCCAAACTTTATTTATCAGCCCTGCATTTTTATTTTATATGAATTTATCTAAATTAATGTATTTGAATACAGGCCGAATTGTTTGACTTCATAATCTCTGCCTTTCACAATGTATGGAAAAAACAACTATTTTTTCCAAGCTCCTAGGACAACCCACATATCATCCTAGATTTCATTCATATTGACTCACCAAAAATTGATTTAACATGCTCTGCACTAAGACATTATTCACACTGCCTCATCAGTCAGAAATATCACTTTCTAGTTTCTGTCTATTTGAGTCATATTCATTTTAGCAAACCCAGGTAAAATCCAGTCCTTTTATAAAACATTCTTTAAAATATGCAGTATTCAAGTAAAATTCCTTTTTTTTTTTCCTTTCTATGATTTCCATGGCACTTTGAATTACTAGTACAGAACCTCCTACATTCTGCCTTATATCTTTGATGTCTGCCTCTATTTCCATTTCTCTTTCACAAACTAGTTTTCAAGTTCATGACAAATAAGACTCGGGCTATCATCACCTCTAAATGTCCACAGTGCTTCTATGACTCATTCTGCATTGTAGGTCTCTGAAAATGCATTTTTGGTTAAGTCCGTTGCCTCAAACATTGAAATTTATAAAAGAGGCATTAAATTAGTAATCTGTACTAGTCAGAATTCTTTACATCCAACAGAAGGAAACCCAGCTCAGAAAAGGAAAATTGTGGCGTATATAACTGGGAGGTCTGAAAGTTAAAGCCAGTTTCAGGCACACTTGTATTCACGTCTTCAGACATTGACATGCAGCCTCCATCTTTCTCTCCTTTTCTTGTCTCTGTTTCATTTTGCTTCATTTTCAGGAAGCTTTTTTATGAATAGTGACAAGAAAGCCTTACTCAACTGCAATCCCAGCAGAAGTTATTGCTTTTAGTTCTGGAGAAAACGAGAGCATTTTTTCCCTAATTGTCTGGGAGAGGACTCTAACTCCATGGGTTCAGGTCATGAGCCTCTCCTTTAACTGTGCACTTTTTAACCAGGGACTGAATCTGGTAACCATCCAGAGTGGTTAGGATCAGCTCCACCTGCAGCTCTCTCAATCAATGCATTGCTAAGAACGGAGGAGGGGTCACTTTCTCAGCAGAAGGCAGGCTGTGTACACATAGCACTGGACGTCCATTAAAGAATTAGACAAAACTAAGGTCACTGCTGGACTGCCGTACATTAGCTATTTGAACTCATGGTAGGTGTTAATCCTCTTTTAAGCTCTTCATAAGGTTTTCCTGAAGATTAAATATGACACTTTAAATAAGGCACCTAAGATACATAGCATACTCAATAAATGTTAATTCCCTTAAATACTTCCTGGACATAATTTCTTAATGTCATACATACTTAAAATAATCCTAAAAAAGTGAACAGAAAATAGAAGAAGGCAGGATGGTGATGGATGAAAGTAGAAATCCTACCAAACACACAGTATAAACCAACAGTATAAACAGTAGAAACTATGAATGCCATGTATATGAAAAATAGCACTGAAATCTTTTTTTGGGTAAAATACATTGTTTTGTGAATGCAATTGATAATGATAAGTATCAGTGCTACCTTAATCTTGTCTTTGCTGCTGTGAAATCCATTGCACCCAGCACTTTTTATTTATTTTCCAAAGCTCCCATACCCAGAATACTCCAAGACAAGATATAAACATAAATAGGCATTGGGCATATCAGCATTCAAATAGTACATTATCTTCTCCTTGTTGCCTTATAACTCCTACATCCATTATACCACAGATGACTCTTTAAGCTGCAGAATTCATTTCGGTTAAGTTTTTCAACAAAGAGCTTCTTTTTCTCACATTAGATAAACAGGCACCACTGCTGTGTAAAGGGAGTTTAACGTTTTTGAAAGATGTTCACTGGTGAGCAGTGACAATCGCTAAAAATATTTTTTAAATCTGTGGACTCACCGAGGAAACCACACATCGAGGTTCTGAATTAATTCCAAATCACGACTTATTTGGCTGCCAGGAGCTACTGCTCCTCACGTTCATTAACCTTGGCTCTTTAACCATCTGCCCCCATCTTCATTTCAGCTCTACAGTACAGCAACTCTAACTATCTTCATGATGAATTATTCCAAGATTACTTTTCTGAATCCTTTCACTGTTCAGGCTGATGGTTAAATTTGCAGAAATTCTGGAGCCTCTAGTTAAAAACAGCTTCCATTAGGTGCTAAATTATTCCCACTTACAATGCAATAAACTATATTGAAAACACAATTGGTACACTACAAAACTCGTCACTTTCAAATTATTTTAATTTGTTCAAAGAATGCATATTCTTCAAGGCACTGTACCAAGATCCAGAGGTGTAAGGAGATTAATATATAGTCTTTTCTCTGGAAAGACCCACAGCCTAAAGCTTAGTCCTATTTTTGAAAATATGGTTGGTGCACACCAGAATTGCCATATATTAATAAGTGAAAGTCAAGGATAAATTCCATGGTCAAGTAAATATGGTAATTGCTGGATTATGCAAAGTAAAATAGATTTTCTTACTGTGGGACTTTTCTGAAACTCTAATATGCTAATACGCCTTGAAGAGCTGAAAAGGAAGTGAAATAGTATTTTCAGACCAAGCCAGATAGAAGAACCATTTTTGGAGAAGTGTGTCCTCTTGAACTAGAGTTCTATAGTGTATAGTTTGGGAAGTAATGCACTGGTGGTATATACTCATATTGTCTTGAGGAACCACTTTTTGTCATTTAATCTTCAATTTCATTCTTCATAATGGCTGGTGAGAGACTAGGTCACACCTGCCCACCCTTCCTACCTTTTCTCTTGGTCTAGGCAGCTTTCAAATGACCTCTAGAAGTAGAAGCATGCTTGAAATACACTATTTTTTGTTTCATCTTGTTTCATTTGACAAATAATAATTGTATGTATTTACAAGATACAGTGTGATTTTTCGTTACATGTATACATTGTAGGATGATCAAATCAAGCTAATGAGAATTTCCATCACCTCAAATCCTTATTTTTATGAGGTGAGAACATTTAAAATATTCTCTTTTAGCTATCTTGAAATTTGCAATACATTATTATTAACTATAGTCACCATGCTGTGCAATAAAACACCAGAACTACTGTTAGTTTCAGCTAACTGAAACTGGGTATCCACTGACAAACATTTCACCTTTCCCTGTCCACCCCCACCCACCCTCCACTCCCGTCTCTAGTAACCATCATTTTAATCTCTGCTTCAGTGAGTTAGACTTTTTTAGATTCCACACATGAGAGAGATCATACAGTATTTGTCTCTCAGTGCCTGGCTTATTTCACTGAACATAATGTCTTCTAGGTTTATATGTGTTGTCACAAACGACAGAATTTCTGATTTTTTTTTTAAGGCCGAATAGTATTCCATTGTGTATATATACCACATTTTAAAAATCCATTCATCTGTTGATGGACACTTATATTGTTTCATCACCACTAATTCTGTCTTAAAACAAATGCTAACATACATTCTTTTAGGTAACCATCTGTCACTTCATTGTGAGGAGGCCATTCATTCTCTCATGGTATTTCTTGTAGCAATGCTTTCCCACCCAGAATTTACTGTTATGTAAAAGGACAGAGTGAGTAATGAAAAAGAATAATTCCATACAAATCAACCCAGGGGCAAATTAGGGTGATGGGCTTAGTGGAACAAGGGGCTGCCAATTCTAAATCCCCTGAATCATCTATTAATCTATGAGCTTTTGTTGGGAATTTCATTGAAAAATTTGCTGTGGATTATCACTGTTATCTGTGCATGTCTGAGACATACTTTATCACTAGAAGAGACAACTTTTAAAGCTTGGAAGGAAATTCAGTGGGCAGCCTTGTATCTCTGGGTTTTTGTGAGACGGTATTTCAGCTTCTCGGGGGAAATTAATTCAGATATACTACAAACCCCTGATGCCATACAATGCCACTTATCATGCGAAACAAAATGTTCTTTGTGATGTTACACACACACACATACATGCACACATAAAGATTTGTCTGTGTGGCACACTGGACTTTAATCTTTTACCAACATTAATGTTCCGAGTATAAAAAATAGATAATAGTAATTATCTTGTTACCTGTAACAGGTAACAAGTCCTGTAAAATTATTGAATTTTCTTCTTTTATACATTCTCCCTTGGAAATCTCATGTACTTTTTGTAGAGCTCCTCATTTTTCTATTGTAATGATTACTATCAACATTTTTTTTTTCTCCCAGTCACATGGACTGCACCTCTATCTTCCTGTTAAGCATCTTCACCTGGATAGCTCATCAGTGACTCAAATTCAACCTGCCTTATGTTGGACCCATAAATCTTCTCTTCCAAAAATACCCTTATTTTCATGTTTGCTACTCACAAAAAAATACGTAATTTTCTCCACCCATCCCCAAGCCCTTCAAGCTTAAAACCTTTATCTGAGCTTTTCACATTTTCTGAACTGGTAGATGTTATGCTCATGATACCATTAAAAAAACCTCATAAATAAACATAGAAAAATTTCATAAAAGAAGACAATGATTTCAATCCTTATTTTTACACAGACATTCCATATAAGGGGCATTATTAGTGCATGACTATCAACTAGGCAATTACAAACTAGCTTCACAAACTTGGGAAAGTCATGCCACATGCATGTGTGTCATTTTCATGAGGAAAAAGACAACATCAGTCTCACAAGTTTACAGGGAAATCCAAAGAGACAATGTCCATGAGCTGGCTTTGCAAATCATAAATCAACAAAATATGAAAATGACTTAGCAGTTTTTGTTCTATAACCTCAAAAGTACTGCCTTAGTTCAAGCCTCTATGAATCTTTTTTTTTTCTAAAATAATGTTTCTATAGACTAAATGTTTGTATCCCCCAAAAATGTATATGTTGAAAGCTAATTTCTACTGTGATGTTATTAGGAATTGGGGTCTCTGGGAGGTGATCAAGTCATGAGTACAGAATTCTCCTGAATGGGGTCTGTGTCCTTATAAAAGGGCATAGAGGGCTTCCTTGCCCCTTCCAACATGCTAGGACATAGCAAGAAGAAAGATGGACATCTATGAACCAAGAAGAAAGCCCTCACCAGATGCCACATCTGCTGGTGCCTTGATCTTGGACTTTCAGCCTTCAGAACTGTGAGAGATAACTTTCTGTTGTTTATAAGCCACTCGGTCTATGGCATTCTGTTATACCAGCCCAAATGGACTAAGACAAGCATTAAAATTTTAAGAGGTTTTTCTTCTAGGCTCTGTTTGGCTTCTGATCCACCAAAAATTAAGGTTTCATTCATTCATTCATTCATTCATTCATTCACTTACTCATTTATTCACTTAACATTTAATGAAGACTAAAAAGGGTTCAATATTCCATGGGCTTGAAATACAAATATAACTTAAATCTTATTATGTGAAAAATAGTGATAAGTCTTGCTATAGAGTGTTGACATGAGTTAATGGGTGAGATAAGTCTCCCAGCACAGTACCTGAAATCATGCAGTGAGTGTTTGCTAACTTTTGGTAACTGTCCTTTTATTAGTGTTAATGGTTAAAGTCCACACATCCTGGCTCCCTGCCCAGTTTTCTCTAAATATAAAATAGTCTTTCTCATGCAAACATTTTTTTTCCTTCTTAAATAACTAAATCTCTATGATACATGCTCATAAATAGGCATATGCATTGTGTCCCTACAGATTTCAATATTGAATGAATAAACATTTAACAAATAAAACATTCTCAATATCATATTGATGTGAAAATAAATAGTTTTAAGGCTATTTAAAAATGCTGAAGGCAGTAGGCTATCAGGATTCAAAGAGACACCTGGCATCCATATCATCATCCATAAAATAAAGTAATAAACCTTCCACCTTTTTTCTTTCCCAAGCACTTAGATTCTCCCAGCCACTCATTTGCATTTCCTTTGAATCCTCAAGCGGTTCTCAAAAATAGCTCCTTTATAGAAAGCAAATTAATCAACAGACATACAATTCTCACTGGGAGCAACATCACAAGGAGCTTCCACATCATGAATTCTCCACTGCAGTAACCTCAGCCGTCAGCACGTGCTCTCTCTCTCTCTCTCTCTCTCTCTCTCTCTCTCTCTCTCTCTCTCTCACACACACACACACATTTGCATTCTCCTCTCTCTCCATGTGTCCAAGGAAGTTGGCTGAGGAAGCCTGTTGGTAATGAATCACTTAGCAACTGTGTTGCAAAGTTAGAATAAAATTCAGTTCAACTTATACTTTCCTCACATTTGATTAATTCAATACACTTCTGTGGTTTCTATAAATATGTGATAGAAGAACAATAATACTACCCATAGTTTGTAACAATATACTCCATAGACCCCAGTGTCTACCTTGTGCATTAGACTGAAACATTGAAATTGCTAATACTCAGCTGTTTTTGAAATAGAAAAGGAACACTTTCTCACCACTCCTGTTTAGCATAGTATTGGAAGTACTAGCCAGAGCAATCAGGCAAGAGAAAAAAATAAAGGGCATCAAGATTGGAGAGGAAGAGATCAAACTGTTCTTGTTTGCTGATGACATGCTCTTATATAAAGAAAAACCTATAGACTGTACCAAAAAACTCTTAAAGTTGATTAACAATTTCAATAATGTTGTAGGATACAAAATCAACACCCCAAAATCAATAACATTTTTATATTCCAATAACAAACTAGCAGAAACTGAAATCAAGAAAGCAAGCCATTTACAATAGTTGCCAAATAAATAAAATACCTAGCTATCAGATTTAACCAAAAAGGTGAAGATCTCTACAATGAGAACTACAAAACACTACTGAAAGAAAATAAACAGGACACAAAAAAAGTGGAAAGACATAATGCCATCTTGGGTGGAAAGAACTGACATTGTGAAAATGTCCATTCTGCTCAAAGCAATCTACAGATTCAATGCAATCCCCATCAAAATACCAATGACACTCTTCACAGAAATAGAAAAAGCAACCCATACATTCATATGGAACAAAAAAAGACCTTGAATAACCAAAGCAATCCTAAGCAAAGAACATAAAGCCAGAGGTAAAACATTAGCAGACTTCAAATTATATCACAAAGCTATTGTAACCAAAACAGTGAGGTACTGGCATAAAAACAGACAATCAGATGAATAGAACAGAAGAGGGAACCTGGGAATCAACCCACATACTTACAGCCAATTCATCTTTGACACAGTCAGCAAGAACTTACACTGGGGAAAGGAATGCTTCTTCAATAAATGGTGCTGGGAAAGTTGGACGTCCAAATGCTGAAAAATGAAACTGGACCTGTGTCACCATATACTGAAATCAATTAAAAATGGATTAAAGACTTAAATATAAGACCTGAAACCATAAAATCCCTGAAAAGAAAATATAGGGGAAACACTCCAGGTAATAGGACTGGACAAGAGTTCAGAGACTTCATGAACAAGACCCCCAAAGCACAAGTAACAAAAGAAAAAGTAAATAAATGGGATTATATCCAGCTGAAAATCTTCCTCACAGCAAAGGAAACCACCAACAAAGTGGAATGACAACCTACTCAATGAGAGAAAATATTTGCAAACTATACATCTGACAAGAGATTAATATCCAGAATATATTAATAACTCATAAAACCATACAGTAAAAAAACAAATAACCCAATCAAAAATTTGGAAGTGGAGATGAATAGACATTCTGCAAAGAAAGACAAATGGCCAGCAGATACATGAAAAAAATGCTCAACATCACTAGTCATCAAAGAAATGCAAATCAAAAGCACATTAAATATCATCTCACCCATTACAAAAGCCATTATTAAAAAGACTGAGAATAACAAATGCTGGAGAGGTTTTGGGTAAAGGAGAACTCTTCTACACTGTTGGTGGGACTGTAAACTAGCACAGCCATTGTATGGAAGCCACTGTATGAAAACAGTATGGAAGTTTCTCAAACAAGTAAAGATAGAGCTACCATATGATCCAGCAATCCCACTGTTAGGTATATACCCGGAGAAATGGAAATCATGTTGAAGGAATAACTGCACTCCTATGTTCACTGCAGCTCTATTTACAATAGCCAAAGTATGGAACCAACCTGTGTTTCCATCAACAGATGACTGGATAAAGTAAATGTGGTATATATTCACAACGGAATACTACTCAGCCACAAAAGAGAATGAAATTCTGCTATTTGCAGCAACATGGATGAGTCTGGAGAAAATTATGTTAAGTGAAATAAGCCAGACAAAGAAACAGAAATACTGCATGTTCTCACTAATAACTGGCTGGTAGGAAGGAAGGGTAGGAGGGAAGGAGGGAAGAAGGAAGGAATGAAGTAAAGAAAAAAAAAAAGAAACAATAAGTTGAACAACAATAAGTCAAAATTTCAGAAGGAAACAAACCTAACGATACTAGAGATGGGGGAAGGAGGGAGGGGGCTTGGGAAGCAGACATAATAGGTTGGGCAAGGGGCATAAATAAGTATCACGATTTGTAAGAATGAATATACTAATAATAAATACAAATTTTTTAAAAAAGAAAAGCAACACTTTCTTTGACTTAAAGGAACACGTGACATGACTTTGTAATTGTTTTCCTGTTTCTTCCAATGCTGCATGAAGAGCTCCTTAAGGATATCAATTTTGTCTTATTCTTTTTTGGATACAAGGCATAGTGTTTGCCACCTAATAGATGCTCTCAAATTCTTGTAGGTGGGAAACAAATTATTTTAGAGTGTTCATGTGCATTATGGTGGATGATCAACAGAACACACAGGTGTAGATGAAACAGGGAATATCAGAAAGGATAACAATTGATTAGTGATACATACTTGTCTTGGGTCAATAGGGCCACTTTATTTTTTTCCAGCTTTATTTAGGTATAATTGACAAATAAAAAATGTATATTTCTATGGTGTACAATGTGATATTTTATTATACCTATATATGGTAAAATGATTACCACAATCAATCTAATTAATATATTCATTAGCTCACATAATTATCTTTTTTTGGTGATAAGAACATTTAAGATCTACTCTCTTAGATAATTATATATATATATGTATGTATAATACTATTAACTATAGTCACCATGCTGTACATTAGATCTCTGGAACTTATTCATCCTGCTGGACAGAAACTTTGTACCCATTGGCCAACACTTCCCATTTTAGCCCATTCCTCAGCCCTCAGTAGCCACCATTCTACTCTCTGCTTCTATGAGTTTGATTTTTTTTTAATTCCACATGTAAATGATATCATGCAGTATTTTCCTTTTTGTGCCTAGCTTATTTCACTTAGCATAATGTCCTCCAGCTTCTCCCTTATTGTCACAAATGACAAGATATTCTTACTGACAAAGGCTGAATAATATTCCATTGTATATATAGACCACATTGTAAATAATGCTACAATGAACATGGAAATGCAGGTATATCTTCGAGAAACTGTACCGATTTCATTTTCCTTGGACATATATCCAGTTGTAGAACTGCTGGATTAAATGGTAGATCTATTTTTTAATTTTCTGAGGAATCTCCATACTGTCTTCCGTAATGATTGTGCCAATTTTCATTCCCACCACTAATGAACAAGGGTTCCAATTTCTCCACATTATTGCCAACACTTGTCTATGTTTTCTTTTGATTATAGAAATTCTAAGAGTTGTGAGTTAATATCTTAGTAGTTTAATTTGCATCTTCCTGATGATTAGTGACAGTGAGATTAAGCATTTGTTCCTATGTCTCTTGACCATTCGTATGTCTTCTTCTGAGAAAAACCTGTTCAGGTCTTTTGCCCATTTTCCATTTGGGTCATTATTATTACATATTTTTGTTATTGGGTTATATGTTTTTGAAATTAAACACTTATTAGATGCATGGTTTGCAAATATTTTATTTTATTCCATAGGTTGTATCTTCATTCTTTTGATTGTTTCCTTTTCTGTGCAGAAGATTTCCATTTGATACCAATCGCATTTGTCTATTTTTGCTTTTGTCTCCTGTGCTTTTGGGACAATATACAAAAAAAAAAAAAAAGATCACTGCCCAGAACAAAGTCAAGAACCTTTTCCCCTATTTTTTCTTCTGGTAGTTTTATAGTATCAGGACTTACAGGACTTACATTTAAATATGTAATGCATTTTTACTTGATTTTTGTATATGTTGTGAGATAAAGGTCTGATTTCATTCTGCTGTATGTGGATATCCAGTTTTCCCAATGCCATGTATTGAAAGGACTCTCCTTTTCCCATTTTGGGGTTTTGGCAGCTTTGTTGAAGATCAATTGATCATACTGGTGTGGATTTTTTTCTGGGCTCTGTATTCCATTCCATTGGTCTATATGCCTGGTTTCATGCCAGTGCATGCTGGTTTAATTACTATAGATTTGTAATATACTTGTAAATCAGGAAGTGTCATGCTTCTTGCTTAGTTCTTCTTGCTTAAAATTGCTTTGCCTTTTAGAATTTATGGTGGTTTCATATGAATTGTAAGACTTTTTTCTATTTCTTTAAAAAAATGTCTTTGCACTTTTGATAGGAGTTGAATTGGATCTGTAGATAACTTTGGGTAGTATGAGCATTTAAACAGTATTAATTCTTCCAATCCAAGAATATGGGACATCGTTTAATTTATTTCTCTTTTCTTCAATTTCTTTCATCAGTGTTTCACAGCATAAAGATTTTTCACCTCCTTGGTTGAATGTACTCCTAAGCATTTTATTATTTTTGATATTGTTGTAAATGTGATAGTTTTCTTAATTTCTTTTGGATAGTTACTTGTTAATGTATAGAAACATAACTGATTTTGTTATGTTGATTTTGTTTCCTGAAACTTTACAGAGGTTTCTAACAATTTTTTTTCACTTCCTTCAGGGTTTTCTGTGTAAAAGATTACGCCGTCTGTGAACAGAAACATTTTTACTTCTTTCTTTCCAATCTAGATGTATTTTTACTTTTTTTTTTTCTTGCTTAATCACTCTGGTTACTACTTCCAGTAAAATATTGAATGGAAAGGGCAAGAGTGATTGTCCTTATCTTGTTCCTGATCTTAGAGGAAAATCTTTCCATTTCTGAAAATTGACTATGATGTTAGCTGTGGGCTTGTCATAATTATCTTTATTACATTGAGGTTCATTTCTTCAATACTTAATTTGCTGAGAGTTTTTTTTATTATGAAAGGGTGATGAATTTTGTTAAATGCTTTTTCAGTATCTATGGAGATGATCATGTGTTGTTTTAATACTTTATTTTGTTAATGTGGTATATCACATTACTAATTTCCATACATTGAGTTATTCTTTCATTCCAGTAATAACCCCACTTGATGGGGTACCATCCTTTTAACGTGCTGTTAAATTCAGTATATTAGTATTGTGCTAAAGATTTTTGCATCTCTGTTCTTTCAGATAGTGGCCTGTAATTTTCTTCTCCTGTTTTGTCCTTATATGGTTTTGGTATCAGGGTAATGCCGCCCTTATAAAATGAGTTTGAAAGTGCTCCCACCTTTTCAAGTTTTGGGATTATTTTTACTCAAGTTGGTGTTATTTCTTCTTTAAGTGTTTGGTAGAAGTCACCAATGAAGCCATCAGGTTATGGGTTTTTCTTTATTCGGGTATTTTTGATTATTGATACAATGTTGTTACTAATTATTTGTTCACATTTTCTATTTCTTCATGATTCAGTTTTGGTAGGTTGCATGTGTGAAAGAATTGCTTCATTTCCTCTAGATTATTCAATTTGCTGGTGGATAATTGTTTATAATAATCTCTTAAAATCCTTTGTATTTCTGGCATCAGTATTCATAACTCCTTTTTCAATTATATTTTTATTTATTTGAGTCTTTTCTATTATTCCTTAGTCCAGTTAAAGATTTGTCAATTTTATTTATCTTTACAATAAACCAACTCAGTTTCATTGATCTTTTTGTATACTTATTCTAGACTATTTCACTTATTTCTGCCCTAATATTTATTTATTCCCTTCCTTCTCCTCACCTTCGGCTTAGTTTGTTCTGCTTTTTCTATTTCCCTGAGTTGTAAAATGAGGCTGTTTGTTTGAGGTCTTTGTTTCTTCTGTATACATTTATTGCTATAAATTTTTCTTTTAAATTCTATTGCTGCATCCCATTGTTTTGGTATGCTGTGTTTCCATTTTTAGTTGTCACAAGACATTCTTTGATTTCTTTTTTAACCCATTGCTTGTTCAGGAGTGTGTTGTTTAATTTCCACAAATTTTTAAATTTTCCAATGTTCCCCCTGTTAGTAATTCCTAGTTTTATAACATTTAGGTCTGGGAAACTTTTCATATCCACGTGTTTGGATAAAATAATTCTCCCTTCTAATGAGATATTTTTCTTTTTTCTTTCTTTTTTTTTTTTTTTTTTTACAGAACATGCGGAAGAATTCTCATTCTATACACTACTGCTGACTGACTTTTGCTGTTCTTTGTGGACAAGTCATGGGCCTTCTCTGGTCCTTCTAAACATACTTTAATGCCCCTGAACCCTATTTGTGATTTAATTGATTTTCTAATCCCTCAGTCACATAACTCCTCACAGTTTATTCCAATATTCTGGATTTCTTCTGTAACTTCTCCATTGCACTATATATATATATACCACTCTATAGGCAATATGTGCAACTATATGCAACACACACACATATACACACATGCATATTGCCTTGCTCACTACTGTGTCCTTAGGTCTTAGGCAACATCCTTACATACTGGACACTTACCAGCTTTCAATAAATGAATTGTGAATATTGTGAATATATTATTTATTTATACTGTGAGCAAAATAAGTTATTCACTTATTCACATTTATCTCCAACAGAAAAGATTAACCTCCCAGACAGTACCCAGTATAGGTGGGTTTAGTAGACATAACAACTCTACTTTCAGATGAAAAATCCGGACTCACCAGGGTCCAACAATTTTTCCAAGGTAACAGTCTCACAATTCCTAAAAGGAGAGGCTAATATTAGACCTGGGTCTTCTGACCCGAACCCAGGGCTCTGCCTGCTACTCCAGCCACAGCAGGTAGGCATCTGTTACAGCTAACTTTATATTTAGCCTCCCTTCTAATTTAAGATCATGTTTTCAGTATTGTACCTGGCAATTTAGGTTGTATTCACTGCTGACATATATTCCAAATATATGCAGTAAATTTAAATAAATAAGATGCTTTGCTGAGTGGGAAACTGGATTATTATGTCCTGAAAGCAAATCAGTGCAACCATTATATGCACATAAAAATTACCTTAGGGTTGTTAATATGAATAATATGTTTTATCACTATTAAAGCCAGATTTAGATGTTTAGCCTTTTCTCACATAACAGGCTATTCATTTTAATACAGGAAGACTCTTAATAAAAATGATTAATGAGGTAAATAGCTTTTCTTATATACACTGTCTTCCCCTCTTTCTGAAATTGCATTTCTTCTGAAAACTCAGCCTCTGTCTTTGCCGTAAATTAAAGGTCATTCTTTGGTCCAAAAAAGACAGAACAAATGCATTCAGCAAGAGACAATCTTAAATATTGATGCTATCTAGGATTTTTGTTCAAGAAAATTTCTATTTAAACTTACTAGCAAGTAAAATTAAACCTTTATGAGGTCTCTCTTCCTCTACACAGTTTTTCAGCTCGTAAACATGCCTAAAAATATATTCGACCTGGGTTTATCCAAAGATATAAAGCAGTAAAAATGGAGGTAGGAAAGAAATCTTCTTTTTAAATTTAAAATTCAAATACAGAGCCAAGCCCGTGGCGCACTCCGGAGAGTGCGGTGCTGGGAGCGCAGCAGCGCTCCCGCCGCGGGTTTGGATCCTATATAGGGATGGCCGGTGCGCTCACTGGCTGAGCACAGTGCGGCCGATCTCAAAAAGGACAAAAAAAAAAAAATAAAAATAAAAAAAATAAAAATCAAATATAGCAACACGTTCTATGTGAATTGATACTTTCTTCAACATTCTAAATTCTGTGCACAATTTGAAGCAGAATTCTTCATTGCCAGTGATTCTCTCTAATTTAGTTTCTTCTTAGACATTGATGTCTGAATCCTTTGGTCTAAAACTCTTCTTCCTATCAATAGACAGAGGATCTGAGGAAGGGGTAAACAGTCTTAGGCAGAATGAGGTGTCTCTGTCCTCAGGCCATGCAAGGGTACCCTTCCTAAGCACTGCTCATAGCCAGCCTTCAAGGCATCTCTCAGTGATTCTTAACTCCTGGTAATCCCCTCCTGCACTGGAGAGAGGTGACCCATGAAACCAATGAGATATTTTAGAAATCATGAAACTAGGGCACACAAAACATTGTGGCTTTTTTTTTTTTCTCTCTCTTGGTTCATTCTCTCTGGGGAAACTAATCACTTTCATAGGAACTCTTAAACAGCACTGTGGCTAAGTTGGTAAAGAACTGAGGCCTCCTGCCAAGAGCCATATCAAGGAGCCAATGTGGGCATAGACCCTCCAGCCCCAGTCAAGCCTTCATTTCACTGGAGACCTGGCCAAAACTTCACTGCAACTGCATGAAAGTCCCTGAGTTACAAGCACTTAGCTAATATATTCTTGGATTACTGACCCATAGAAACTATAAAGTAAGGGGCTGGCCCATGGCTCACTTGGGAGAGTGCGGTGCTGATAACACCAAGGCCACGAGTTTGGATCCTATATAGGGATGGCCGGTTGGCTCACTTGGGAGAGTGTGGTGCTGACAACACCGAGTCAAGTTTAAGATCCCCATACCAGACATCTTTAAAAAAAAAATGAAGAAAAAGAAACTGTGAAGTAATAAATGTTTATCACTAAAGCCACTAACATTAGGATAATTTGTTACAGATAACTAGATACTGGTGTTCCACAGCACTAGCTAATGGATTAAAGCACTAATAAAACCATTTACATAGCACTTTTGCTTACTAAACATATTAAAGTCTGTTCCTTTTCAGAAAGCCATATAACCATCATTCTTGCTCATTGTTGGTGAATATAGAAATAGACCAGAGAGGTTTATTGAGTGACCCAATGCCACATGGTTTATAAATAAATGGTGGAGTGAAAATCCAAGCTCAGGTCTAGAAAACTCCAAAATTATTTTTCCAACAGACCATATTCAGAACTTCAGTGTTCAGAGTTTAATTTAAATTGCTGTCAAACAGATGAACATTCTAGGTCCAATTCCTGTGTTCTTCCTAGTGTCGTACAAGAAGGAGGCATCAGGGCTGTATCCTGACTGAAGTGAAAGCTCTGATGCATTATTTGTGATCCCATTTCCAGTCTCCTTCTGGGACCCACACACTCATTCTCCCATGTGCCAGGAGTACAACCTGGAGGTACGCCACATGCAAGGATGGTCGAAGTGAGGGAAGGAAGGGGGTATGCAAGAGCACAGCCCATTTCCTCAGTTGCCGACTATGCTGAAGTTCCATGCCAGGTTCAGCCTTTTCCTCAGGCTAGGTGAAGACTTTTGTTGCAATGTCACTGACATACAACTTCTCGTTCTGCCCAATTCCATTGCCTTCTCTTCCTCAGTATTGATGTTTTCAAGAGCAATCCTCAACAAAAGTTCCCTGCATACAAATTCATCTTCCAGAGTCTATTTCCCAAGTAAACTTCACTAGTTTTCTTGCTTCTCAAGCCATTTACTTATTTTTGAAATGAGATAGATGACCTAAATTCTTCTAAGGAATTCTCAAAGTGTGATCCCAAGACTAGCAGGATTTAGTGTCATCTGAGAACTTGGTAGAATTACTAGTTCCCAGACTCTACCCCAGGCCTCCTGAACCAGAATCCTGTATTGGGGTGGGCTTAGAGGAGTGGATTCCCAGAAAGTGTGTTTAACAATCTATCCAGGTATCCAGGTGGTTCTGATGCACCATAAAGTTTGAAAAACTTTAGTCTAAGATTTATTCTAGTTTTTGAACATATTGGCTTTGGGTTCCTGTCATAAAAATGTCCTTTATCTGTTGGTCCTGTGTCTTCATTAGATGGGATCACATGTAAATTGAGTTCCAAACAATGTACAATCATATTACAACATGGTGATTGTGAAATGTAGGCATTGGACCCTAGATTATACATTTTTGCAATGTTGCAGAAAAAAGAGTTTATTCTAGGTAGGCTGGGGGGTACAGAGGGGTATAAACTTTGAAGTTAGAAGAGTAACTTTCTTATCCCAGCTTTACCATTATCGTAATGTGTAACCTTTCAGAAGTCACTTCAACATTCTAAGATGCAGTTTTCTCATTTGTGTAATGATTTTATATTTTCATGCACTGTCTACATTACAGAGTTGTAGAATAGATTAAATGATGTGATTTGGAAAACCTATGCCCTCTATAAAGAAAACATTACATGCACATATAACTTTAAATAATAGTGCTTACTGTGAAACAGCTTCGCCATGCACTGGTTAACTATTTATCTGAGTCCAATGAGACAGAACATACTCACACATGACAAGTTATATGAAGCCAGTTTATTACTTACAGAAAGTCAGCAAGGTACAAGAGAAACCTAGAATCTATTGTGATCCGGTTCTTCAAAGCTCAAGAAAGCTTCACAGGTAGATGGAGTCTTAATCACATGTGTCTCACTAGTATTACAGCTGAGAGACTCCTAAAGGATGTCCGCCTTGGGTTCTGCACCTGTCAGGGAAGATGTGACTCACTGGGCAAAGCTTTGAAGGACATCCTACTTCCAGAAGAGAGAGGAACAAAGCCTAGGCTTTCCTGTACGGTTCTTCTCTATCTCAGGATACGTTCCCTAAGGGGACATAAACAAAGCCTAAGATGTTTCAGGAAGTTCTTCCCTGTCTCAGGATATTTCATTCCAAGCACATTCTGTAGTTACTCTTGAAAGCTATAAACAAAGAAGAGGGGAGAAGTGGGTCAGTCCAAATGCACCTGGAGAACTGACCTTGCACTTACATGTACTGGACTTATTAAGGTCTAGGCATATGACAATATTGCATAACATACGAGAAGTCTTCAAAAGTTCATGGAAAGATTTGTATTATCCTTGAATTCTATGTTTCCATGAACTTTTTGAAGTGCCCTTGTATTTGCTTTACTTCATTTCTTATAAAAAAGGTACATTTTACAGAGGCAAAAATTGATTGCAAAGTTCACACATTCAACATAAACAATCTGCAGCATCATAGTTGTGTCACTATCCTTTAGCATCTTTGTTGAAAACTAAGACATTTAAGACTATATTGATGGTAATAAATGATAATACTAATAGTTCACACTTTCATAGCACTTACTACATCTCACACACACACACACACACACACACACACACAATGTTGTTCCAGCTGTGTGCACGTGGACATGTGTGTTTAATTCTTACAAAAACCCTAGAAGAGATAGATATTACAGTTAACCTAAATTTATAGGATAAAACAAATAAATACAGCAGAGAAAGACTAAATAACTTGCATAGCCCTGTAGGAAGAGGAGCTGGGATTGAAACCTTAGGCGGCCTGTTCTAGAGACTCTGAGTGTCACTACAGTGTGATACTGCTTCACAAAGTAAAATAACACCTTGCTGACATTATTTCAGATAAAGGTACACACTTTGGCTCTTCACTGTCAATCATCTTATGTGACAGATTGAAACATGGTGAGTACAATTGGCTTTCAGGGTTTGTCAGAGATCAGGGAGGTGGTATGTATGGTGGCTAACATGGTCAGCAGATTCAGGAATGTACATCTGCATAAGGAAGTTCATTAATCACCAAGCATCTACAATTCTGAAATCTTGGAATATTGTCTAGTTGGTCTGAAGCCTATGTGCTAAGTAAGCATGACGTTGGAAATGGTAGACATCTTTCCTCTTTCATTGTGCATTCCTGGCTGACCAGGTCTTTTTAAAATCTTTGTATTTCAATGGTTTATCACATTATAAGGGAGACACGATTGCCAAACCAATAAGAACAGCAGTAACCACTAAGTTCCTCAGACTGCTTTGCCGTGAGTGTGCTGGAACATGACCTAGGTCTAGCCAGTCAGAACTCATGCAGAAGGCTGACGAGGAAAAGAGTGACATGGAGCAGTATCTACGAATGGAAAGAGTGTTCTTTTCAACAGAGTGTCAGAAGGGGCAGCCAGATCTCTTTACATCCCGTGCTGAATGTGATCAGTGGCCAGGTACAGTTGGTGATGACAGTGTTTTTTGTGCAACCCCAGTCCTCCAGACTGATGACATTATGTTCAGCTGTGTTGCTCCTGGCTTCGTTTTCCTGACAGGGTATCATCCACCACTGCTTCTGTGCCCCTCCTGGAGGTTTTATAAACTACCTAGTTCCTTTAATCATTCTGTTTGCTTAAACTTGCTAGAATCATGTGTCAGTTATCTAATGCTGCATAATGAACTGCTCCCAAATTTAGTGTCTTAAAACAATGAACATTTTACTATTTCTCACAGTTTTATGGTCTTGCAATTCAGAATGGGTTCAGAAGGAAAATTCTTCTGCTAGACTTTCCTGCCCTCATCAATGAGCATGACTCCAAATGGATGAACCAAGATGGACTCACAGTTGCCTGGCAGTTATCTAAGGCTCTTGGCTGAGGTATGTGGGCCACCAGGATTCTAAGACTAAATCTCAGAAGTCACATAACACCTCTTCTCCACTTGTATGGAAACAGTTGATAAGATATAAAGTCAAATCTTGAGGATTTTATAGTAAGGAAAACATTCTCTTCTAAGTAATTATAGAACACTGAGACCAAATATATCAGAGACAAGCATTGGGAACGATGAAAGCACAAGAAATGCAGGAGCGGATCCTGTAAAGGCCAGGAGGCCTGAAACAGAACTGTGTGTATGTGTGTGGAGGGATTTGGAGGTGGGTAGTTCCAAACACCCTGGTTTTGTTGGAGTGAAAATGATGATATAGGGGACAGAAGGAGATATGGCTGAAGAAAAAATATCAGAAGCAATTTCACCAAGTTCCTTATGTGTTGGGGAAAGGAATTGGACTCTGTCTTAGAGACAGTGGGTGGAAAATCAGAAGTTTTAATCAGTGGTGAAACCTGGTGACATTTCTGCATTAGGAAGATCACTCTGGCAACTGCAGAGAAGTACAGCTGAAAGCAGCAAGAACTTGCCTACCCTAAGGACATCCCAAGGGCATCTTAGAGCCTCTGACAATGTGTGTTTCTGATTTCCTTTATATCAAATTTTCACCCCGAAACACTGTCTACTTGAATATTATTAAGTTGCAGTTATGCACAGTTTAAACAACTCCCAGTTGGATATGCCTACCTAGTTTAAATGTGGGGTAATTGACTTGACTTTTTCTAGTCCCTAATAAAATAATTTTTTTTTAAAAAAATGTTCCTAACCTGTGCCTCCAGCACTCCCTCTTTACAAACCAATCTCAATTTAGACTATTAGGTCAAGCTAACTTCTACTCAAAGGCTAATTTCAGTTGAAAGGATGAATCTAAAATTCTTAATGATATACAAAAAAGTCCTGCTTAGGTTTAAATTTTCCATCCATAATCTCATGCATTCTATTATTCTTACTGTTGCATTTTTCTTTTTATTTCATAGTAGGTATCATTACTGATTCTTACATCTTTATCAGAATATTTATTTATGATCAGTTCTCACCATCAGACTGGTATCCCCATGGGAATAAACCATGTGTTTTATATCAGTTGTGCACACACTCTTTAGCACTGTGCATGACATATAACAATCAATGGGTATGTGAACATGACAAGAAGGGGAAATGATCTCATGTTGTTAAGATCTGTTCCCCCCAAAAAAAGCTACAGTACTGCCACCTGGATGTGTTCTAAAAACTAAGCCTGAAGCTGTGCCATGATGCAGGGGTGAGAACAAGATCCCTGAAGTCAAATAGACTAGGATTAAAAAGTTTGCACAGATGGTTTCTTAATCCTAGTCAATGCGTTTTAGTTTTCTAGGGCTGCCAAAATAAATTGCTGCAAACTGGGTGGCTTAAAACAACAGAAATTTATTACGTTACAGTTCTGGAGGTCAGAAGTCGAAAATCAAGAGCCAACAAGACCATCCTCCCTGCAAAGCCTCTAGGAGATAAAGACCATAAAATAAAGACTTTAATAGATGAAGAACAACTCAAAAAATTGATTTTCAGGTGCACTGATGTAAAAGAAATGCTAAAATAATGTTTTTAGATTAAGGAGAAATAACACGAGGGAAACTTGGCACTTCAAAGTAAAGGCAAAACAACAGAAATTATAAATGTGTAAGTCTATGTTTTTTCTCTTTAAACTGTGCATGAAAATTGAAAACAAAAATAGCATCATTATCGGGTGGGCATCTATATGTAAAGTAATGCCTATGATACTATAACATAAATGTCAGTGGCGAAGGATGAAGTTGTCGATACGGTTGTAAGACTTCTGCTTTCTCTTGAAATGGTCAAATGCTAAACTTATGTACGTAGTGAAATCCTTAGAACAACCACTAAAAGAAAAAATAAACATATAAAATAAATAGAACAAGATATAGCAAAAAATCCAGTGGATATATAAAGTCAAAAGGAAAGCAGGCAAGGGAAACAAAACTTAGGAAGGACAAAATATAAACTAATGATATACTGGCAGACATAAATCCAACTGTATTGACACCAAAATTATAGTCATTGGTCTAAATACAATGATTGAAAGCTGTATATTGCCAGGTTGAATAAAAAAGCAAGACCTAACTGTGGACTGTTTATAGTAAAATCCATTTTAAATATAAAGCTGCAGATAAAAGAAAATTTTTGAAAAATGGTTTCTTAGTCCATTCAGGCTGCTATAAAAAACAAACAAACAAACAAACACAAACTACCATAGACTTAATAGTTTATTAACAACAAAATTTATTTCTCATAGTTGTGGAGGTGGAGAAGTCCAAGATCAAGGAGGTCTGCTTCTTGGTTCATAGAAAACCATCTTCTCACTGTGTCCTCACATGGCAAGAGGCAAAGGAGTCCTGTGGGGCCTCCGATGTAAGGGCACCAATCCCATTCATGAAGTCTTTGCCTACATAATATAATCATCACCTACAGGCTCCACCTCCAGACATCACCATATTGGGGATTCGGTTGCAACACACATATTTCAGAAGAACAAAAACAAATGATCTATACCATAAGGAAAATGTGATACCATTTAAAAAATAAAACAAAATGAACAATAAGCAGTAATCAAAATAAAGTTTGAATTCAGTAGCAGTATTAGAAACTGTACACTTCAAGATAAGAAAAATTACCAGGGAGAAAGAGGAAAATTGCTTAATAATATAACAGTCAGTTTATAAGAACACATAGAATTTGTAAGTGTATATAACCTAGCAAGAGAGTTAACTATGTAAAATAAAACTTGGTATAACTAAAAGTAGACATA
Source organism: Galeopterus variegatus (assembly GCF_000696425.1). Taxonomy (NCBI): domain Eukaryota; kingdom Metazoa; phylum Chordata; class Mammalia; order Dermoptera; family Cynocephalidae; genus Galeopterus; species Galeopterus variegatus. Next base: position 108,176 of record NW_007726722.1, read on the forward strand.
TGCAAATCCAACAATTTTAGCTGGACACTTCAACATTCTTGGTTTAGTAATGTACAGAAATGGCAGCCAGAAAATCAGTAAGAATGTAGAAAATATGAATAACATTATTAATAAACTTGATCAATTTGATATTTATAGATGGCTTCAACCAACAGCAGTGGGATACATATTCTTTTTAAGGGCACATTAAACATTTGTTAAGATAGACCATATACTGGGACATAAAACAAAATTCAAGAAATTTAAATAGATGAAAGACTTCCAAAGTATGACTTCACCAAAACAAAATTAAAACTAAAATTGGTAGCAAAAAGGCATTTGAAAATCTACAAATATTTGAAGATTAAATACATTTTTAAAAATCCACATCAAAAGAAATTTAAAAGTGAAATTGAAAAATATTTTGATTGAACAAAAATGAAAATTAAAAATATCAAGCTTTATGAGATGCTGGTAAAGCAGTGCTTAGGAAGAAATGTGCAGCATGGAATATTCCCACTAGAATATAAATAAAGGTTTTAAGTCAGTAGTCTGATCTTTTACCTTAAAAAACTAGAGACATGTGAACAAAATTAAACTATAAGCAAACAACATAAGAGAAATAATAAAGATAATATCATAGATCAAATAAATTGAAAACAGAAATACAGGAAAAAATAGAGTGATACAATGGTTCTTGGAAAATACTCATCCCTAGCCCAAATCACCAAAACAAAAGAACAAGACTCAACCAATATCGAGAATGAAAAGAGGTGAAACCATTACAGACATTACAGAATCATCAGGAGTGATTTCATATATCATTATGGCTACCAATTTATTATCTCAGTTAGACCAATTCCATAAAGACACAGCTAACCAAGAAGAAATGTATAACCAGATATCCTATATCTAGTAGTTAATTTTAATCCTTAGTTTAATAATTTTCAAAAAACCAATTCAGGTGAAGATGGTTTCATTCATTATTCCTACCAAACATTTTGTAAAGAAATAAAAACAATATCATACAAATTCTTCAATAAAATAAAATATATGTATATTTTCTGAACTCACTTTATGAATATGTGGTGATTTAAACCAGACTCAAACATTAAAGAACGGTACATATCAATATACTTTATGAATGTATAATATAATATGAAGAAATATAATACAGAAATATAAAAAAAAATCTCATTGGGTTCAAGCAATATCTATTCTGAGAATGCAAAGCAGATTCACCATCTAAAAATCAATTAATGTAATGTAGCATGTCATCAATCTAAAAAAAGATATTCTTTCAATAGATGCAGAGAAAGCATTTGAAAAAATTCAACGTCCATTCATCATGAAAACCATTAGCAACAAGAAGTAGAAGGGAACATCAATAATTTGATATTTAATAGTGAAAAACTGCAAAATCCCTTCCTAAGATTGAGATCAAGAAATTATGTTGATTCTTGCCATTCTAATTCAATATTCAATATCATATTGGCTGTTCTAGACGGTACATAAAAGCAATCAATCGATCAATAAGATGAGAGTTGGAAAAAAAAGAACTGTCTTTATTTACAAATGATATTATTTCCTGCATAAAAAATCTCAAGGGATCAAAAAAGATTTTTGAACTATAAATGTATTAACAAGATTTTAGTACACTAAAAGTTTGATATAAAAAAATGTATGCTTATATACTATCAATGAAAATCTGGAAATTGAAATTTTTTTAAAAAAGCATCCAAAACCATGAAATACTTATATTTAGGTACAAAACTAGCAAAATGTGTGCAGAAGCTATGTATGGAAAAGTACAATACACTAATAAGAAGAATTAATATAGTCTTAAATAGAGAGGTACATTGGGTTCATAGGGTTGGAAAACAGTATTGTTAGATGGTCAGTTCTCTCCAAATTAATCTGTAGATTGAATGAAAGCCAAATTAAAAGCACAGGAGGAGTTTTTGTAGTTATAAACAAGGTGATTCTAAACTTTATATGGAAAGTCAAAAAGTTTGGAATAACAACAATGTTTCTAAAAAAAAGAACAAAGTTGATGGACTCACTCTCCTTGATTTAAAGACTTATCATAAATCAGTATTTAAGACAGCATGGTATTAATAAAAGGATAGATACGTAGACCAGTGAGAGAGCATACAAACAGACCCCTCATATATGCCCAGCTGATTCTTGTCAAAGATGAAAAGGAAGTACAATGAGAAAAAATGTTATTTTTAATAGGTATTGTGAAAATAAGTAATAATATTTAAAAAGCCACACCCTCCTTCCAAAAACAAACAAATTTAACCTATATTATATATTTTTTACCAAAAGAAATGCAAAATTGATCATGGATTTGACCATAAACTTAAAACTATAAAACTTTGTGGTCTTGGGCAAAGTAAATATATCTTATATATGACACAAATAGCATGATCTGCAAAAAGAAAAAAAAAGATAAATTAAACTTAATCAACATTTAAAACTTCTGATCTGTGAAAGAACTTGCCAAGAAAATAAAAAGACCAGACACAGACTGAGAAAATGTTTGCAAAACACATATCTGACAAATGATATGCATAACAAACTTTCAAACTCAATAATTAGAAGAGACAACCCAATTAAAACATGGATATCTGAAGAGCTTCCTCACCAAAGAATGTATACAACGGACAAATAAGAACATAGATTGTACTCAATGTTGTGTAATATTTATCATAATATGGTAAATAATTAAAAGTTGCCAAACATTACACACACACACACACACACACACACACACACACACACACACACACACACGAGTGGTCTTCAGAAAAATTCATGGAAGGATTCATAGTATCTTTTAACTCAACTTTTATGTGAACTTTTTGAAGTATCCTCACATATATAAAGCTACTTTACATATATATTGCTATGATATGAATGTCTGTGTGTGGAATGTACGTTGAAACTTAGTCCAAAATGTATGTTGAAAATATCCATTGAAACTTAATCCCCAATGCAGCAGTATGAAGAGGTGAAGCATTTAGGAGATTCTTAGGCCATAAGGGAAAAGACCTCATGAACGGGATTAGTGACCTTACAAAGGGCTGCAGAGAACAAGCTAGGCCCTTTTTCTGTTCTTCCCTTCTGTCATCTGAAGACACAACATTCAAATCACCACCTTAGAAGTGGAGAGCAGGTCCTTACCAGACACCAAACCTGCATGCAGCTTGATCTTGGACTTCTCAGCCCTCAGAACTGTAAGAAATAAATGTGTATTATTTATAAAAGACCCAATTTCAGCAAGGATATAAAACAACCAGAAACTGCATACATTTCTAGTGGGCATGAAAAGACAATTTGGAAGACAACTGGGTCTTTTTTTCAAAAGTTAAATGCATATAAAATTTGTCCCAGCAACGTAACTCCTGAGAAATTACCAAAGAGAAAAGAAAAATTATCTTCATACAAATCTGTAAGTGAATGTACACAGTGACTTTTTTCATAATCATCCTGAATTGGAAGTAACCCAAATACCTTGCAACTGGTAAATGGACAAATTGTAATCCATTTCTACAATGGAATACTACTCAGCAATAAAAGGGAACGAACTACTGATCCACAAAACAACACAAATGAGTCTCAAATGCGTTTTCCTAAGTAAAGAAGCTAGATGTAAAATATTACATAAAACACGATATCATTTATACAATATCCTAGAAAAGGAAAAATTATGAGAATGGGAAGCAGACCATTAGTTATCAGGGACTGTGTAATGGTGGACGGGATTTATTACAATTGGGCAGTAAGAGGGAATTTTGGGGGGTAAAGAAACTATTTTGTTTCTCATTCATGGTGGCAGTTATATTACTGTATTCATTTGCTAAAACTCAGAACTGTAAAAGTGTAATATAAATAAATTTTAAAAGTGAATAAAATATTACATTATAGACAATGATGATGAAGCCATAAGATTAGTAAGAAAAAAGACAAGAAATGGAGATTTCAGTCAGGCAATTGTTATGGAAATGGAGAACAGTGAGCAGATTCTTGGTGTGTTTTCAAAGTTTAACAGACAGGCTTTGCCATGTTTGCATGCTGGGTTTAAGGGAGAAGAATACTGCAATAGTAACTCCAAGTTCCAGTCTTGATTAATGGGACAAGACTTCAGGCATTTACCGAGAACAAAGGAGGGAAGGTATGTTTTCAAAATGTTTCAGGAGGTGTATTTTGGAAACATTATTAGATGCCTACACAACATAAATATGTGGATTTCACTCCCCTAAATGAACCCATTAAACAGAAATTTTCTCAGTTGCTCAATGCAAGACATATGTGCGTGCGCGTGTGTGTGTGTGTGTGTGCGTGTGTGTGTGTGTGTGTGTAAATGTTAAATCAATCCTTTGTTCACGTGTCTGTTTTTAATGTTTCTAACAAAAGCGTACAGAGTATATTCGACATATTCTATCCATGACTTTCTGTCCATCATTGATTCCTTTTTGCCAACCATTCACCATTGTAAGCATCAGGGTTGTTTTCAACAAGAAAAAGCATTAATGCTCACACATGCATTTCTGAGAATATTCTGTTTGCCTAGCACCATGCTGAGGACCAAAGTAAAATGCTTGTTCCAAAGGATTTCCCAGTGGTTGGAAATACACCCCCCCCCCACACACACACACTCCACCCCTCACTAGTAAGGATTAGAGGATAGTCGAGGATGTTATGAGATACGAGGTAAAAATTGTTCTTTGAGCTGGTGACAGAAGCACAAGCCTCACAGGCTATGACCCAAAGAACCTGGCAGAACGAGGATGGTCTCTTCATACTGAAGGCAGCAATATGCCAAAATCCTCTCTCCTGCCAAAATGCATATTTGTTTATGGTGAAGGGAAAACAATGGAAATAATGTATGTACAATACTTTCAGGACTGCAATATGCAATATAATTGTCAGTTCCACCATTATTGTTATTAATGGGTGTATTAATATTCCCTCAATCCGTGCACTCTGCCTGTTACACCTAGGTTTTAAAACCAACATGTGTGACCGAATAGTGTTTTTTAAGACTGAGATAAAGAATCACACGATGTAACTCCAATACATTTTTAGTATTACGGAATGTTTAATTGTTCTTATCAGCTTGATAATTCAGAAGTAGGACCAAGGGGTGGAAAGTAGCACTGGTCTGGGACTCAGATTTGTGTACTAGACATATTCCTTCCACTAATTAACTTTGTGACCTCGGGCCAGGCTCTTTCTCTCTCTGGTCCTCAGATTCACCATCTGTAATGTGAAGGGGCTGGAAAACTTTCTCTCCCACGTCCCTTTCCCATATAATGTTGCTTGGAATTTTATGAACTGAACTGATGACAGCACATGAGAGAGAACTTGCTAAATACATTTTATGTGCACATGGCAGAGCCAGAGGAGAACGTCAGCAGCACAGGTTCTCATGGAATCAAGCCATGTGGATTTTGGAAGGGCACAAGCAGAGCTGACCCAGGTAATCAGGCTGCACAAGGCTGGAGTGAGGCTGTGTTAACATCTGTCCCTGAGTGCTACCAAGTTACTGAAGAAGAAAATGTAGCATAAATTGGTCTGGACTCAAGCTGTTACTTTTGATAATTGGGATTACCAAGGCCTCACACTGGGCAGAACAGATGTTACAGACAAGTAAATTCAACCAATAATAGTAATAACAATGATAGTACAGTAGATATTGTAATAATAGCTGGGTTCATTGTGAGTAACTTTTTAATAGTCAGAAACTATAAAAAGCAGCTTGAGCCTAAACTCATATAACCTTTACAACTTTATGTAGTGCACACTAGTATTACCTGAGACTTACAGATGAGGAAACTAAGACACAGAAACGTGAAGTTAATAGCCCAAGGTCACACACTAGCAAGTGGTAGAACTAGAATTTGAATTCAAGCAATCTATCTCCATAGGTGGGGATGCCATTCACTATGGCACATAACACACACACACACACATGCGCACACACACACACACACACACTTTTCCATAGAAACGTGCATGAGCAAACACAGAATACACCCACCAATACCTCTGGAGTGCTATACTGTTTACCCAGATTCAAACATTTTTTGTCTTTTAACTTTTACTTGTATAACATTTTATAGCAACATACAAACCTCCTCCCCATTCCACACTTGACAAAACTTGGTGTATCCTTGTAGACCTAATGAAATGCCACCGCATGTGTGAAACATTACTGACTCCTTTAGTAGAAGTAACCCTCCCCCCCATCTTCCATGCTCACTCACCACTTCAAATTTGCTTTTCTCACTTCAACTCTTGTCAGGTCTATTTCATTGGCTAGTTACGCAGACTCACAAAGTTTGTCTAGACAATAGCGAGATTCTCAGGCTCAGGGATGGTGTTCTATACTCATTTGGATATTCAGTCTCTTCTACTATTCCTGAAATCAAGTAAGCACGTAATAAATGTTGTGTCAATGAATGACTGAATAGCAAAATATATTGTCTCAACTGAGCCCTCCAACAACCCCATGAGCTAAGCAAGGCACTATTTATAGTCTCCATTTCCTAGAAACAAAAAGGAGACTCAGAGATATAAAATGTCTTCTTTAGTTCCTCCAATAATTAGAAATATAGGCTGGACTAGGAGACCAAGTCTTTTGACTCAGTCCAGTGCCCTGCAGGCATTTTATACCTTATCCTATCTCATGGAGAAACTTTTAAAGATGTGAGGACCTGGAGCTGCCTCCAGGATGGGAACAGGGACTGCAAACTCCCCAGGGTGTCTGTCTGTCCTGCCTTCCTGGCACAACAGCTAAAGGGTGATGCATAGATAATGACTGAAATGCCAGCTTTGGGGTTTTCCCATCCATTCAGTCACTCACACAATCATTTAACAGTAACTTTTTGAGTGCTGACTGAATTTGAGCCATTGTTCTACGTATTTAGACTGTAGCCGTGAGGAAAATGGATGAAATCCCTATTCTCATAGAGCTCATGTTTTAGCAGAGAAGATAAAACACAAGCACGTTTGCATGTGTATGTCAGATATTATTGGTATTTTCCTCTCCACCAATAAGAGGCATCTGGACTGTAGAATAAAAGGAAAAGCCTGTATGTACCTGTGAAAACTGAGGCAGATGGCTGGCAGGCAGCTAAGGTGGTGTTTGCAGCAGCGACCAGACTAACTCATGGGCATCCACACTGGGTGGTACTGGCTGGTAGCTGAGGCATTTGTTGCAGCTTTCTTAAAATTCTAGTCCTTCCAAATTACCTGCAAATCATCTAAGGCTTTGTTTAATCTTTGTTCCCACAGACATACCAATTGTTTTACATGCAAACATTTCCTCTATTAAAATGTTCCTTCTTAAAATACCTACAATATTTTCAGGAATATATTCCTGATTGAACCCTGGATTATAACGTTAGGGAGCAACAAATTCAGTGACACATGAGGCAGAGTAAGTGAACCAAGAGTGATAGCGAGTGGTGTGCTCTTTCAGAGATCACAGAACGGTTCTCTGAGGAGGTGACACTTGCAGAGAGACCTGAATGACAAGGCTATACTGATATCTGAAGGAAGCGCCTTCTAGGCTTAGGGAATTACAAGGACAAGGGCCACATGGCAAGTACGTAATTGCTGTTTTCATGGAATAACATCAAGATCAATATGGCTACAGGAGCAAGAGAAGGGGGAGAATGAGTCGGGGATAAGCACTCCAGGGTTCAGCTCTTGCAAAAACTTTAGGGCCACGGCAAGGAGTTTGCATTCGATCCTCAAAGGGTTTTGAGAAGAGTGACATGGCAGGACATAGTTGGAGTGGTCCCCCTCATGTCAACATAGCCCACATCAGCTTATCAATTGTGTTGCAATATTAATAGCAAATATACATGCACAATTACAAAGTTGACAAAGTGACTTTATATTATTATTTCATTAGATATTCACATTAACCCTGATTTGTTAATATTCTGGTTTCGCAGATTGGAAATCTGAATTTTAGGGAACTTGAATAGCATACCTGAGGTAAAACAGGTGGGAAACATCAAAGCTGAGAATCAAACCCAGGTATCCTGATTCACAGTCAAGGGTGCATTGTGTAAGACCACAGGTGGCTTTGTGACATAGGCAAAAATGTGGACTCTCTTCACTGTCTCCAATAATACCAGTTAATATTTTTGGATGATATACTTTGCAAGGCTTTGCAAAGTGATGGACTAAGGATTTGATACAAGCAGAATTAATCCAGAGTCAGAGTGGTTAAGATTCATGCCATTCAGCAGTAATTTCTCAAATGCTGTGTATTGAAAACAGTGTGGCTCCAGTCAATATGCAGATTCTACTTCAAGATGACTGGTGGAAGTTGGAGATTCTGGCCTTGTAACTAGCACACAGTTGCAGTGCCCTGGTCCAGAGGCCAGGCTGTACAGCACAATATCCAGTAATTGTGCACACAACACACAATTTTGAGCATACATTCTATGTTTTTTGAGCATACATTCTATGCTTAGGTCTGTGAGAACAAGTATATAATGACTTCATCTTATATAACATCAATAGTATGCACTCATCTTTTGAAAGTTTAACAAATTATTGTGATTGTTTTATCTGTTTTTTTTTTTTTTCTTTTTAGCTCCCACTTATGATTGAGGACATGCAGTATTTTTCTCTCTGTGCCTGGCTTATTTCACTTAACATAATTTTCTCTAAGTTTATCCATGTTGCTGTGAATGCCAGAATTTCATTCCTTTTTTATGGCAAAGTGGTATTCCATTGTGAATCTATGCCACATTTTTCTTATCTAGTTATCTGTTGATGGACATTTAGGTTGATTCCAACTCTTAGCTGTTGTAAATGCATCTGCGATAAACATGGGAGTGAAGGTATCCCTTTGACATGAGGATTTCCATACTTTTAAAAAATTTTTTTAGCTCCCACTTATAAGTGAAGACATGCAATATTTCTCTTTCTGTGCCTGGCTTATTTCACTTACCATAATTTTCCCTAAGTTCATCCATGTGGGGAGGAGGAGTTAGTGAGAAATTGGTAAAGGGCCACAAAAAAACGATTACATTGTGGAATATTGAATATACTAACTATTCTGATTTGAGCATCACATAATGTGCACAGGTACTGATATTCAGCACTGTTCTCCATAGGTATGTATAATCAATTATGTTTCAATAAAATAAAATATGTTTGTTTTTTTTTTTAAACCAGGCACAGAAAGAGAAATACCACATGTACTCATAAGTGCAAGATAAAAGAGAAGGAAGGAAGGAAGGAAGGAAGGAAGGAAGGAAGGAAGGAAGGAAGGAAGGAAACAAGGAAAGAAGGAAAGAAGGAAAGGAAAGAAAGAAAATAGGAAAGAGAGAAAGAGAAAGAAAGAAAGAGAGAAAGAGAGAGAGAGAGAGAGAGAGAGACAATAATATGTTGAACTTTCAGAAGGAAGGAACAGAACTGTGGTAACTCGAAGTAAGAAAGGGGGGGTGCGTAGTTAGGGAGAAATTGGTTAATGGACACAAGGAATGACTACGTCCGTAATGATGAACATGTGAATCATTCTGATTTCATCATCACACATTGTGCACAGGTATAGATTTTCAACTCTGTACCCTACAAATATGTACAATCAGTCATGTTTCAATTTTGAAAGTTTGGGGGAAAAAGTGGTTGTTATTCATTTACATAAACCAATGATCAACTAATTTCTAACCTATTTGCTTTTCTCTTCAAAAGAATCTAGGTTTAGATGATATTCAACATTTTTTTAAGAAATGTTTCAGAATAGTAAAGGTATTTGCTTGGACTTATGCATTTTGCTATGCTGAGGATTGAGAGTATGTTATACTTCATAAAAGGGTTAAACATTGTTATTTTTCCAAACAAGAACATTTTTTAGAATAAAACATCAATTACCTCTGAAAATATATAAACAGGTTTATATACAATTCACTGTAACTGAAGAATAATCTTAGATTTGAGGTTATATTACATTACTTTAATGACTTTAAATATAAAACATGGCCATTTTACTGAATTATTGAATACATCTAATTGCAAGTTGTATACTGTGAAATATTGATCTAATAATTATTCATGTGGACTATTTAAAAGAGTTGATTCATTTTTTATTTTACCATTTTAAGCAATGCTTATATATTATTTACAATTTGAAAGCTAGGAATAAAAGATTTTTTAGTAGAATACAATATTTCTAAACTAGGACAAGTCTTCATGGGAATCCACGGTAACATTATATAATCAAAATTTAAGTAACTTTAAATTTCAGTAGGCCCAAAGTGATGTCCTTTTCCTTCAGTTAAATATTTTAATTATTATTATTTTTTTTAATATTTAAAGGACTATTCACTGGGACTTAGGAACCTTTCCGATGTAACTGAAATATTTAATATGAAATGTAAAATATCTTAAGTGCTCTGCAGATCAGATTTCTCAAAAAAATAATTAGATAAGCCTTCTCTTTTTTCCTTTTGTGGCTTCTAGAAAAGAATTTCTTTCTTAGTCCAGTCTTTTTCTCCTTTTATATTAAGAACAAAGGTATTGAGTAGAGAGGTTCAGCAAGTGCTTTGTTGAGCTCATCATTTAACAGGTGGTTAAAAAAAAATGCAACAGCTTAATGAAATACTTTCTAGGTCTGGTATCTTTCCCTTGTTTTTTGCACTCTCCTTTGATTGGGAGTTCATAAAGCACATTTTCGTGTTTGAGTGTTTATCTTGTGCATAGTTCTCTGCTAGGTGATGGGATACATTGACACTAATTAAGTAACTATATGTGCAGTCCATGCATTAGCCAGTGTTTTATGTATATCCTCTCATTTGAAATAGTTCTGTCATTGACTCCATTGTATAGATTAGTAAAATGAAAATCAAAGAAGATCAATTGAATTTCCAAGGATATACACCCAGGAAGAAACAGAGCTCAGATTCATAAGACAGCTCTGAATTTACTAAAGTTATACTTTTTATCCTCTTTACACTCTGCCATTATCTTACTGAACATGTTGTATGGCTGCTTGGCTCACCAGAGTGCTGTGACACAAAGGTCTTTGGTAATGACAAGAAGACTTTTCCCTGCAGAGGTAGCAGCTTATGAAAAGTTCAAAGTACAGAAGGTTGTGTTCATGGAATGCTAGAGCCTGAGGATTGGGGAGGTGGTGACAGAGACAAACCTTGCATGACATTGGAAGGAGTTTAAATGTTAACCAGGGCAGAAATTGACACATTCCCATGAGGTTAGTCTTATGATCATAGTTATGTATGTATATGCAAGTTAGAAATATATGTGACGAGCTCTTTGAAGGTGGCTAGAAATGAATAGCAAAGAAGCAAATTAGTATTCCAGATGACAGACGACAAGGGCATTGATGTAAGCCCTACTTACACTTTATTGTGAATATTCCCCTGGGGATGTTAAAATGCAGATTATGGTTTAGTAGGTCTGGGATGGAACCCAAATTCTGCATTTCTGACAAACTTCTAGGTATGTGACTGCTGGTGTTCCCATGAAATACCTGCCAGCAAGTAGCAAGAAAGGAAGACAATGTTCAATGTTTCTCAAAGTTTGATCAACAGCATAGATATCTCCCAAGAATTGGTTAGAAATGCAAATTCCCTGGCACATCCAACACCAATTAAATTAGAATGCTGGAGGTGGAACTTAGTCATCAATACTACTGTACACTTCTGAGGTGATTCTGATACGTACTTTGAGAACAAACCATTGACCTACAATAGAAGCGGTAGGGACAAAGGAAAATATAAGACACTGCAATATGAATTTAGGAAGTAGAATCAACAGGGGTCAGTGACTGAGTAAAACTTATTTGTATTCTGCTTATGTTAAAAAGGTTCAGGATGACCTAATTTTATCGTCAAATCCCTGCTTTCTTCCTTAAATATGAAAGTTTTTATAATAATCTTTTTGCTGACAGCATAGGTCATGCTTGGAAAAATGTAAGATTTTCTGTAAGGCAATTAAGCAATTTGTACGCTTACTTTAATTAACAATTGTCCCTAAGCAAAAAAGCCATTGCATAAGAGAGCTTCCAATGAAACACAAGAATTATCTGGGAAAAGCACTGGGTGGTAATACGGAGTAAGAACGATAGGAATGATGATTTCCTAAACAAATAAAAGTACTTCTAACATTTACTGTAAACTACCCGTGAAATATCTGGTGATCTAGGTGGGAAGAAAACATTCTTGTTTCTGGATATAATGCTGTATTTCATGTTAGAGAATGAACTTTAATTAGAATATCACCGGTGTCAAATTAGCAATAAATGTTTAAAACAAACTGAGATAACAGAACTATGGGAACACTGCCAGTAATGTAAAATCTGCTGTAAATTGCAGGGAATTTACATTTTCCATTAGCACACAGTCATAAGCATAAAAATGATAAGAGGTTACATACAGTTTGAATGTTCCTTAACTCAGCTGAAATAATTGCAAAGAAATGTTGTGTGTAACGCTTAATATTTCTAGAGCCGAAAAACGCAGGTGTTCTTGTTCCCTGTGCCTTTACCTTTTGGCTGTGTAATATTGGCAAAACTGCTTACCTTAAGTCTGCATTACCTCATTTGTGAAATGGATATAATGACTCCTGTTCTGGCAGCACATGGCTTATACATTGCACATGGAATGTCAAAGTGGTTTCACGCAAAGACCACAAATTTTCATATCAAAGAATCTCAGCTACAGAGTTCTAACTGCATGCCCTGGGACAACAAGATTCATGTCTCTGACTCTCAGTTTCCTTACTTAAAAAACAAAGATAAAAATGCTTCTCTCAAAATGAAGGTTGTGAGAATTACATGAGGTTATGCAAGTACAACATGTGGAATGCAGAAGGTGTTTAATAATAGCAATTGACACCATTACTAATGAACATGGAGATATTTGGTATACTCGGTAGATAGTAGGGATTATTTTAATGATTACTTTTATCCCCCTAGGGTTTTTCAGATACTTCTCTTGATAATATAGACAAAGCCATAGCAAGTCCTGATACTCTCTCTTCCGTCTTACCTTGTGGAAAGTTCTGTGTAAATAATTAATGTCAATATAAGTCTGTGGTGGTAGATTAAAGGTGGCCACAAATTATTTTACACTGCTTTTTCCAAAAGATGGGTTACTCTGTCACAGTTTGACCAATACAGAACAGGGAAAGGGATCCTGTGCCAATTCTAAGCCAAGCCTTTAAGGAGACTGGTGACTTCTGCTTGGTCTCATGTGGCCCTGAGCCCCCCACCCACTACCTTTGGAAGAGAGCACACGGAAGAAGGCTACATGGAGAGAGACACAGACACAAGTAAGCCCAGCTTTTCACCTGCCCCAAGGCACCAGGCAAGAGAGTGAAGCCACCACCTGAAAACCACTGAATAACCCAACTGTTGCTGCATGGAGCAGGAGAATTGCCCAGCTAAACACTGCCTGAATAGGACCACAAAGAATTATACTTAAGAAAATAAGTGTTCTTTCAGGTAACTAAGTTTGGGATACTTTGTTATGCTGCAATAAATATCCAAAACACACATCTCCTTAAGCACATACTCCCTGCAGGGCCTCTTCTTGCTACTGCTTTTTGTAGGACAGCTTTTTTATGTCTTTCCTTGACCTAAGCATCTTCTAACATCCAGTACAAGTAGTTGCTCATAAGGACATCTTAGTAGTATCTGTGATCTTTGTTTGAGAGAGTAAAGAGCTGACAAGTAGATGAATCTTTGACTGCTGTTCTGATGAATTTAGATGTTAGCCTGTTAGCAACGATGACCATCTCCGGATCTTTTCAGACTCTTTTTTTACTCTTTTCTTTTTCTGTTCTTTTTTTTTTAATGCTATTTTCACTACCTGGGATTGCCTTACAAATAGCAAGTATGGTTTTCCCCCACTTTTTTTCCCATCCTGAACATTAGTTCTTTGTGGAAAAGTGAAGTAGTGAAGTTGAGTATCCCAGGACCAAGTGAGAATTGCAAAAACTCTTAGCATTTAATGATTCCATCCAAACACCTGTATTAAGAGGCAACCAAAATCTAGTATGACTTCTAGCAGCTTAAGGCTGTGTCTTTAGGATGCTACAGCCCTCTTAAAGTGCCTGCCTAAGAAAGCTAAATGGTGCTAAAATGATTGACTGTTCCAGCCAAAACCTGATGACGGGGCCTATAGGTCTCTGAACCCCACTTAGAGCAGTTACTTTAGAAAGCTTGCAATTATAAATTATTTTCTACCCCTTTGAGATATGAATCTTGTGCCACTCAGAATTGTCTCTTCAAGGACCTGAGAGCTGTCTCTTTGAGATGCAAACATTCAAGGGACTATCTCCAGCCTCCCAGTCCCTGTGGAAGTGTAAGAATTTAACTTGGGTCAGAGCCTTGATACAACTTGTACAGCTATCTCCTATTAATAAATTTGTTTACCCACCACCATCTATTATTAAACTCAGATGACTTGGTCACAGGGATCAAACTTTCCCAAATGCTTTTCAGTGCCTCTTCTTTAGCATACCCCAGCATTTGAAATGTATCCTGCTTTTCGTTTTGGCAATGTTGAGCTCAGTTTACAAAAACGGAGCTCTCTTCCATTCTGCAGTAGTTGTCACTGAATAAAGTCTGTCTTCATCAGCTTTAACTAACGTTCAACTTTGTTTCTCTTTGACAGTAGGCATGGAACACTTTGGGAGTATGTGTGGAGGGTGGAGGGCAGGGAGACAGAGTAGAAGAGAAGGAGGAGGAGGAGGAGGAGGAAGAGGAGGAGGAGGAGGCGGAGGAGGAGGGGAGAGAGAGAGAGACAGAGACAGAGACAGAGACAGGGGCAGAGAGAAAGAAGTTTCTTATGGGTGGTTCTCTTGATGAGTGATTAAAAATAAAGTGAAACTTTCAGAGTTGGTTGAGCCAGACTTGAAAGGCCTAATATGCAATTATGACAAGTATTCATTTCATTCTGAAAGGCAGAGGATGGCTGTTTCATTTCTTTTTTCTTTTTTTTTTTCCTTTTTTTTTTGTCTTTTTTCGTGTCCGGCAACGGATCGCAACCCTCAGTGTCGCACCCGTA
This sequence comes from Galeopterus variegatus, assembly GCF_000696425.1. Lineage (NCBI taxonomy): Eukaryota > Metazoa > Chordata > Mammalia > Dermoptera > Cynocephalidae > Galeopterus > Galeopterus variegatus. The sequence continues at coordinate 123,220 of NW_007726722.1, forward strand.
CCGGACTGGGACCAGCAATGGGATCGCAACCCTCGGTGTTGCTCCCACCCCTCGCTCAGCCAGTGAGCGGGAACCGGTCTGTATGTGGGATCCGAACCCTCGACAGGAGCGCCACCGCGCTCCCAAGCGGCGCACTGTAGCAGTGCGCAACCAGGCCAGCCCTGTTTCATTTCTTTTGAAATAGTTTGAAAGCAATTGGTATTAATTCCTCTTTAAAGGTTTTAAGGAAGAATTCAGCAGTAAAGCCATCTGGTCCTAGGTTTTTTTGTTGTTGTTGGAGGACTGCTGATTATTGCTTCAATCTCATTATTTGTTTTTGGTCTGTACAGGTATTTTATGTATTCTGGGCTCAGTCTTGGTAGTTTGTATATGTCCAGAAATTTATCCATTTCCTTCAGATTTTCAATAGTGAAGGGATGGAAAAATATATACCACTCAAATGGAAATCAAAAACAAGCAGGAATAACTATTCTTATATCAGATAAAATAGAATTTAAACCAAAAACTACAAAAAGAGAAAAATAAGGTCATTATATTATGATATAGGGATCTATCCAGCAGAAAAACATAACAATCATAAATATATATGCACCCAACACCAGAGCACCCAGATATATAAAGCAAACACTATTAGACCTAAAGAAAGAGAGAAACCCCAATACAGTAATAGTTTAAATGTGAACATCCCTTTCTCAGCATGGATACATTATCTAGGCAACAAATCAACAGAGAAACACAAAATTTAAACCACACTTTAGATCAATTGGACCTGACAGATATCTAAGAACTTTTCATCCAACTACTACAGAAAATACATTCTTCTCATCAGGACATGGAACACTTTCCAGAATAGACCACCTCTTAGGCCAAAAATCAAGTCTCAACAAATTTTTAAAAACTGAAATAATTTCGAGTATCTTCTCAGACCACAATAGATTAAAACTGGAAATCAATAACAAATGAAACTCTGGAAACTATGCAAATATGTGGAAACAAAACAACATGCTCTTGAGTGACCTATGGGTCCACAAAGAAATTAAACGGGAAATCAGAAAATTTCTTGAAACTAATGAAAACAAAGGCACATCATGCCCAAACCTGTGGGAAACCACCAAAGCAGTACTCAGAGGGCAGTTTGTTGCAATAAACACTTACATCAAAAGATTAGAAAGATTTCAAATAAACAACCTAACACTACACCTCAAAGAACTAGAAAGACAAGAACAATCCAACCCCAAAATTACTAGATGGAAAGAAATAATTAAGATTAGAGTAGAATTAAATGAAATAGAGACCCCAAAATTGACACAAAAGATCAATGAAAGAAAAAATTTGTTTTTTAAGAAGACAAACAAACCAGATAAACCATTAGCTAGGTTAACGAACATAACAAGAAAGAAGACCCAAATTAAAAAAAAAAAAAAACAAATCTAATGAATAAGGAAACATCACAACTGACACCACAGAAATACAAAGAATCATTAGAGACTATTATGAACAGCTATATACCAAGACATTTGAAAGGAATAGAGAAGCAGCATATAAAGTTCTGAATGGAGCAGGACATTTTTGATAACAACAGAAGTCCCCAAAATTAGAGATATGGCTGAAGCTCTTCTTTGCTGTCTTCTCAGGTATGGTAATTTATTACCACTCTTCACTCCATCGTTATTTAAAACTCAAGTCAGGACAGTCCCTCAAATTTTATTCAGAATATAGTACCTACTATGAACTTTACACCAGATTCATGTCTTCTATATCATACTGAATGCTGATTGCTTATATACCTGTATATGGCTAGGATTTCTTTAAGCCAGCTTGAATCTATACAGCTACTGAAGGATTGATAAGCGTTCTCTAACTAGAGGAATCTCTTTTGATCTAACACAAAAGTTTAAAAATTAAAATAGCAAAATAAAACTAATATCAGAAATCAGCAACAGAGCATCTGGAATGCTTAGTCCTTGCAACTTAAAAATATTGTCATAAGTAATCTGAGAGATCTGCTTATTATTTATTCTTAGAGAATTATTTCACTAATTATTTCATAAGCAAACAATTTCTGAAGATCTAGGCCATTCTAAGCAATTAACTGGAATCATAATGATGAATAAGCTTCTGTTGCACCCCTAAAGAACATCACAAGTTAGAGACAGACAAACTTCTAAACAGACAACAGTAATGTGACTTACTCTTTTTTCCAGTTAAGCTATGCTAAAAATTGTGTGATCATAAAATGATTGTAGTGCTTGTAAAAAGTAAGGCTTATAGGTGCTTCTATTGGAAGTTGTAATTTAGTTTACTTGGGTCTGATCCAGAAATCTGTTTTCCACAAGGTTCCCTGTTTTGTTTTGGGTTTTCTGTTTCATTTATTTTGTTGTTGTTTGTTTTAGATTGGCAGATTCCTGAAAGACTGAATTAAATTTTCCAGGATGTCTAGGAGTTCACCAAGCAGACTAGGTATGGGTGAGTCTATTTAAGCCTAGGGAAAACTTTGTTCCAAATCATAGGCACATGAAGGTACCTAATGCATTTGGAGAAAGATAAGTCATTTGTTATGTAAGGAATTAATATGGGGATAAAAAAGAATGACTTTAAACAGGGAGTTGACACATAACAGAGTGAAATACAAAATAAAGATGTGGTGAGAATAGATTCTGAACCACTTAAAGGGCTCTTGAAATAGTTCTGGATAGCTCTGATGAGGCTTTATTTTAATTTATTATGGGAAGACTCTGGAGTTTGAAGTTAGTCAAATCTGAACTCTTCTTCTCCTGACCCTCTATGTGTGTTAATTAACCATGATGACTCTTCCTTCATCACTAAAATAGAGATAATCATATAACTGCCTTTCAGGATTCTATGAAAATTAATCAACAACAACAACAAAAACACAGATAAACAAAACAATTTTCATGTAAATCTGGTGGTGACATGACTCAGAACAGAGAAATATAGGAACATTCAGAGCCTGGTGCATACAGTATATAACTTAATTTCTACCTGCTTCTAAGATGCTGATTGTTATATCCTTTAGGTCAATGAAAAAGCTGATCCACAGAGGAGTTATATATGTTGTCTAAGAATTCAGAAGTAAGCCAAATAGCTAGGAAGGATTCAATCCCAGGTCTGAACTTCGAAACTCCAACTTCTCTTTGTCTGCTCCACCCTGCCCCATCCTGCCTCTAGACCAACCTGCCCAACACAGAAGGGATCCACTTCACCCCTGCCTCTCACTTTCCACATCCACATACAGACAGAAAATATATTTCGGTTGTATATTAAAACTCTGTTTCTCAACTTACCCACTTAGGTCTCCCTTATAATTAACTCAGTGCTGGTGAAGTATCCAGCTATAATTTACTTCAACAAGCTTTATTGAGCACATATCACATTAAGCATATAGGAGGTAGAAGGTAGTTAGAAACCATGGTGTATGCAGTTGGAGAAACAAAAATAAGTATAGATTGGTCCCTGATGTTAATAGAGGAGGCACTATTATGATGGGTGAGGAGAACTGGCTCTGGAGTCAATCTCTGGGTTCAAATCTCCAGGTGCACCACTTGTCAGGTAAATGAACATAAGAAAGTACTTTACTCTCTCTGAGTCTCAGCTTCCCAACCTGTGAAATGGGGATAATACCATAGATATCTCCCGACCTATGATGATTTAATTAAATAACCTCTGCTCATGTAAAACAATTAGTGCCTGGCACATGGTACACAATAAATTTTAGCTATTGTTAATATCATTGTCATCATCAGCATGATCATTTATTATTTCTATTAGTAGAGGTCCTAATATAGTTATGTTATGAGACTTGGAAATGACTAACTACTACTTAGGATGCAATGAGTTTGATTTATAACAGATGCCATAATTGAGGTGTAATTCTCACTGAAGGATTGAGAAAGAGTCTTGAGAGATGACTATTTGTTAGGGTAAAAGTGCGCTAGCTTAAGAATAGGATAATCAGATTTGAGTCTTGAGTCTGGAACTGCCTGGCAGGGTAACTTGACTCTAGTCTTAGCAACTCTCTGACACTTTCTTTTTCTCAGTCAAAAGGAGATCATGATCCCCACCATGCTCCTGTCTCCTCACCATTCCCTATTTTCCCAAAGAGCTCAAAGATCCTCTTGAGAGCAGTGATTCACACCAGGCTCATGTAGCCAGTTGTGTACTTTAAAGCCCACCACGCTTTGACCGAGAATGCTGTCTTGTGGTCAAAGTCCTCGCCTTTGTGTCCACGGGGATCCTGCTCATTCCTATTGCTTTAATGTTTGACCTGGCACTGGTCCCTTAGGTGTAAACATGGTCTGGATTTTTCCTGTTCTTGTCCCTTATTTATGCTCAGTTTGTGTATTCCTTTCTGTATTATACTTCTGGATACGACTCCAGTCAATTTTCCAATAGATCCTCACTAAAGCCTGTAGGCCTCTTTCCAGTGTTTCTATCACCCAGTCCAATAACTCACAAGGGTTGATCTGACAATACACGGATGCTCTCAAATGTCAGAGTATCCTATCCCTCAGTACAGCAAATCAAAATGGAATGTTGTGTCATAAAAAAATAAGCATAAAAATTGGAGCCCTGAACTTGGAATGTTTCTAATCATTGAAATCCTTGGATTGACTTGCTTGGATGCTAAAAAGAATTCATTTAGTGATCCTTGGGAATCAGGAGAAAAATGTTTGCACATCAGCCAGTGTATGGGAAACAATGCAAGAAATAAAATGTCCAAACCCAAGCTCAGTGGCAAGTCTTTTCACCATGATGTTTCCAAGATAATTTCCTTTGAATCATCTAAAATGATCATCATAATTGATCATGCATATGCACATATAGTACCAGGAGCATTATGAGTTCTTAGAAAAGAGTTTAGGGTGATGATGATGATGATGATGATGATAATCATAGTGTATAGATCTTTTCATTCTGGCTCCCCGAACAGCCATCTCTAGTTTGAAAAGCCTTTACTGAGTCATGTTGTAATATATTCCTTTTGCTTTTATGGAAATGTTCAGAAAGCTCTGTGATAAGCTAAAAGTTAGAGAGTTATATGAAGCAAATAAGGCAAGATAATCAAGCACACTTAGCCCAGGAACAAGATTAACTGGGCACAAGTGTGCAGTTCCTTACATCTGAGTGTGGCACATGTGACTGGCTCCTCAATAGAGATCACTGATCAGGGCTTATTTTGAAAAGCAATTTTCTCTATTGGTTTGCCAGCCTCTTCATACTACCTCAACTCAGCAGTGACAATGCCATATTTGTAATTGTCTTTTTGCATATTTATCTCCTTTCTTATAGTGTAAGCTTTCCAAGGGCAGGAGCCTAGCTGTGATTTATTCACTCTCATAAACATACCATCTAATAGCGTAAGCAGACTTACTGTGGTTTAATAAGAGGAAAGAAAGGAAGGAAACAATGACTTCTGTAAGAAATGTAAATTAAAGGAAAGCACTCAGAACTGAGTGCTACAGGCCTTCAATGTGGTGGCTGAAACATATGCCAGAGATTTTAATAAAGTCTTATTTTGTACAGAGCCTTAATGTTTCAGTCCCAGACTTCAGGAGCTCAGCCTTTGCAGTAAAACCTAGAACATGACTTACTACATGGCCTCGATCAAGTCATATCAACTCTTTTAGTTAGATTTTGTATATAAATTTATTTCCTCATTAATGTTTCTTTAGGGAGAGTTTAAAGATTAATTAATTAATGTACTTAAAGTGCCTCAATTAAGGTAATTGCCATTAGCTGCAGATAGTCTCATCAGTCCCTTTTTGGGAATAATCCAAAATCACTTATTTGTCAAGAGATTTCTGATAACTACTGCAGTGTTCTCCAGGAAGGCCTATAATATATGAGAACACATTTCCAAAATAATTAATTTTTCTTTCCTAAAGTTTGACTCTAGATAATATGTGTATACCTTCTCTGTCATACCTTAGGTGAGTCAACCCAACATTAGAGCTGATGCTGTACTGGAAGGTGTTTACACCTCCACCCCTCCTTTTCTACATAGCAATGAACTGAGGCTCAGGGAGATTAGGTAAATTCTCCAAGTAAAAGCAAAAGAATCTCTAGTAGCAGAATCATAACTTAAACTAGGATATTTCTTGAAAAAGGGGGCAGGTATTTTCCCTTAAACATTATCTTGTACTATACCGTGAAAGACAAAGAAATCATTCCTTAAAATAGTGTGATGTTGTGTTCTTTATATATCATGATGAAAGAGATAAGGTTTCACTAAGAAATGAAGTTTCAGTGCTTTACAAAATATTTTTATTTATGTTATCATATTTACATTTTATAACCTTCCTTAAAGTTAAGAACTATGAGTATCGCTTTACATTATACATAGCAGTGTACTATGGTGGTTGATAGTGTGGCTCTGTATATCCATGCAGTAGAATAGTGTTCAGCTGTGAGGAAGGAATAAAGTTCTGGTACATGCTACAATGTGAGTGAATCTTGAAAACATTATGCAAAGTGAAATAAGCCAGACACAAGAGGACAGATAGTGTATGATTTTATTTATATGAATGGGAAAATTTATAGATAGAAAACAAACTAAATGTTGCCGTGGGCTGGGGGAAAAGAAATGGTGACATAGCTTAATGAGTACACAGCTCCCGTTCAGTGGATGAAATTGTTTTGGAAATAGGTAGTAATAATCGTTTCACAACATTTTGAATGTAATTAATACCACTGAAGTTTACAGTTAAAAATGGTTAATATGGCAAATGTTATACGGTATATATTTTACCATAATTACAAGAAAAAAAACAAACATTTTTGGCTCTCGGTATGTTGGGCGATCTGGGTTTGTACACTCACTCCATAACTTTATGGCGATTGGACTTTTGTGAATTCATTACATTTGTGTACTCACTTATAAAATGAAGCTAAAAGCAAGAACAGTTTGTATAGAAATTATTATTAATATGTTGAAGAAGCCTAGATAAAATTTCCCCAAGTTTAAGGGTAAATTCCTGGAAGTGTCTGAACTCAATGTCAGTTTTTTTTTGACATTCAAAGTCTGCACTTTTTCCACTTTTTTACAACACTGTTAAAATTTAAATAATGAACTTTCTATATATTGTATAAATAAATGATGCTATTGTTTTGTCCTCCAAACATTCATGATTAAATTTTAGTTAACATATTTGCCAGAATAAGATGTAATTCCTCAGAGACAGATTTATAGAAATAAGACGGGAGAGTCTCATGGAACAGAAATTCAGTAGACTCAATATCTAATAGCATTTATATATTGTCATAGACAAACTAGTTATCACTTAAATTTCAAAACTTTGTTTTTCTTCTGTAATATATGTGAATCAAAAGTTGAGATGATCACTTCATTCCAAACTACTTAAAACTTTCTGAATTTTAAGTCACATGTTGCATGCTTTCTTCTGTGTGTGTGTTGTGTGAGTATAATATTGCAACTTCTTTAATTTCCAAAATAGCCCTATAAGGTTGGTATTTATTATTTTTAATTTTACAAAGTAAGAGGGGAGAAATTGAAAAAGTAAGAAGTTTGCATTAGGTCATGGCAGATATTAACTGATGGAGTTATGATACATGCCAGGAAATCTGATTCCAGAGTCCATGTTATAAGCCATCAAAATGTGATGCCTCATTGCAGAAAGTGTATGATGAACATATGACCATGGAGGTAGAGAAATGGATGGGAACCCAAGATGGATTTGATTCATCCCAACTATCATGTGAAAGGGCAAGACATTTTGACATAAATCAGATGTGAGTTTAAATCCTGGGCTATAATCTATAAAACCTTGAACAATTCACTTAAATTCTCTGCTTTTCACCAAAAACTGCAATTTGTGAAGATAAGCATCTATTTATAGATTTTCTTCTTTGATTGTTTTTATAAAGACAATGTAGGGAGTTGTCTGCCATAGAGTAGGTATTTAATAAGTGGCTTTTATAATCATTACCTTGGTCTAGCCCAACACATGTCCACTTATGTATTTTAGATACTTGCCTAGTTTTATAATATTATTATTGAGTTATGCTGTCAAGTTCAGTTGAATTTTTACTTTTAATCTCTTATGTAGTGTTGCATTTATTTCAGTTCTTATCTATGAGAATTAAACATAAATTGAGTTAAATATATTTATTTCAAACACACATGTATCTAGGTCAGACTCATAGAATTTAGAAGGGTGAATTAAGCTCTTTGTATTACCCTGAGTGTCCTGTCAAAAGGAGAAAATCTAACTCTAGTTGTAGAATAAAATTCCCATCCAATTGAGTCTCATCTTTATAGATTTTAGAAAGTCTAGGAAATATCCTTTCTGCTTACCACATGTCTCCCCTTGGAGAAAATAATAATAATGATAATGTGCATTAGCAGATTCTTCCAGTTATTTTTCCTGGGAGTATTATAAATTACTTCTTTTATAACTCACACTTGGTTCTATGTGCTCTGTCAGCCATACTGAAAGAAATGAGATATTGTGCCCATCTTTAAGGCTCCCACAGATGAGCAGGACAACAGAACAAATGGTATGTAGCAGCATTACCTGAGGGAAGTTACAAAAACCTACAACTTTTCCCTGTTCTCTGGTCAACCCATTCACAGTAATCATAAAATCAATGGCCATCTATGTTCATTAGGATATTGGTCTGTAGTTTTAATTTTTTGTTGTATCTTTATCTGGTTTTGGTATCAGGATGAGGCTGGCCTCATAGAATGAGCTTGTGAGAATGGTTTCTGTATCAAATTTTTGGAAAAGTTTTAAGAGAAATGTATTGATCCTTTTTTAAAGGTTTGATAAAATTAGCAATCAGATTATAGCAACACATCAAAAAAATTATACACCATGATCAAGTGGGATTCATTCCAGGGATGTGAGGTTGGTTCGACATACACAAGTCAATAAATGTGATGCACCACATCAACAAAAGCAAGGACAAAAACCATATTGTTATCTCAATTGATGGAGAAAAAGTGAACATTGACAATATCATCCTCAATGGGGGAAAGCAAATAACAGGAATAGGACAAGGATGCCGCCAGTCACCACTCTTATTTAACATAGTATTGGAAGTACTAGCCAGAGCAAACAGGCAAGAGAAAGAAATAAAGAGCGTCAAGACTGGAAAAGAGGAGATCATACTGTCCTTGCTTGCTGATGATATGATCTTATATATAGAAAAACCTATAGGCTATACCAAAAAAATCTTACAGTTGTTTAACAATTTCAGTAATGTTGCAGTATATAAATTCAATACCGCCAAATCAATAGAGTTTTAAAACTCTGATAACAAACTAGCAGAAAATGGCATCAAGAAAGGAAGTCCATTTACAATAGTTGCCAAAAAAAAAAAAAAAAACTAGGCATCAGTTTAACCAAAGAGGTAAAAGATCTCTACAATGAGAACTACAAAACTTTACTGAAATAAATTAAATAGGAAAAAAAATGTGGAAAGACATACCATGCTTTTGGATTGGAAGAATTCAATCTACAGATTCAATGCAATCCCCATCAAAATACCAATGTCATTCTGCACAGAAATAATAAAAAAAAAAAAAAAATGCAAACATTCATGTGAAATAACAAAAGACCCCAACTAGCAAAAGCAATCTCAAGCAAAAATAATACAGCTGGAGGCAAAACACTACCCAACTTCAAATTGTATTACAAAGCTATTGTAGCCAAAACAGCATGGTACTGGCATAACACTCAGATCAATGGAACAGAACAGAAAACCTGGGAATCAACCCACTTACTTACAGCAAACTGATCTTTGGCAAGGGCAACAAGAACATACATTGGGGAAAAGACTGCCTCTTCAATAAATGGTGCTGGGGAAATTAGACATCCATATACAGAAAAATGAAACTGGATCTGTGAAAATATAGGGGAAACATTCCAGGTAATAAGACTGGACAAAGATTTTCTGAATAAGAATCCAAAAGCACAAGCAAAGAAAGAAAAAATAAACAAATAGGACTATCTCAAACTAAAAAGCTTCTGCACAGCAAACGAAACACTCAGCAGAGTGAAACAACAACCTAGAGAGTGGTAGAAAATTTTTTGCCAACTGTGCATCTGACAAGGGTTTAATATCCATAATACACAAGGAACTCAAGCAATTACACAGTTAAAAAAAAAATTAACCCAATTAAAAAATGGGCAAAGGGGCTGAATAGACATTTTTCAAAGGAAGACATGCAAATGGCCAACAGGTACATGAAAAAATGCTCAACATCACTAGTCATCAGGGAAATGCATATTAAAACCACATTGAAATATCACCTCACCCCAGTTAGACTGGCTATAATCAAAAAGATGGTGAACAGCAAATGCTGGTGAGGGTGTGGAGAGAAGGTAATGCCCCCGCACTATTGGTGGGACTGTGAATTAGTATAACAATATGGAAAGTAGTATGGAGGTTTCTCAGACAACTACAGATAGATCTTCCATATGATCCAGCAATCCCACCTCTGGGTATATGCCCAGAGCAATGGAAATCATCATGTTGAAGAGATACCTGCACTCCCATGTTCATTGCAGCTCTGTTTACAATAGCCAAGACATGGAACCAACCTAAATGTCTGTCAATGGATGACTGGATAAGGAAAATGTGGTATATATACACCATGGAATATTACTCTGCCATAAAAAAAATGAAATTCTCCCATTCACAACAACATGGATGAGCCTGGAGAAACTAATGTTGAGTGAAATAAGCAAAACACAGAGGGATAAACACTGCATGTGCTCACTCATAAGAGGGAGATGAGAGAGAAAGAAAGGGGAAAGACCACAGTGGTGTTTTGGACTAGCAGAGGGAGAGAACAGACCTAGGGATACAAAGTGGAGTGAGGGAAATGGGGAGGGGGAGGGATGTCAGGGATAATTGGGTGGGAGACACAGGGTACAATCTCAATTTGTGGTAACGGGCATGCTGCCAGTATAGATTTGGTCTTCACATCTTGGGCACAAGGGTTGACAATCAGCTTTGTATTTCATGAATATTCATAACCAATAAAAATACATTAAAAATTAAAAAGAAGATGAAGAAAATGTGATATATATATACACACACAATGGAATACTATTTAGACATAAAAAGAAATGAAATTCTGCCATTTACAACAACATGGATGAGTCTGGAGAAAATTTTAAGTGAAATAAGTCAGAAGAAGAAACAGAAATACCATGTTTTCACTCATTACTGGCTGCTAGGAAGGAAGGAAGTAAGGAAAGAAGGAAAGAAAAGACCACGACAATATGTTGAACTTTCAGGAGGGGAGAACTAACCTAACGATACTAGAGATGGGAGGGAAGAAGGGAGGAGATTTGAGGAGTGATAAGTTGGGTAAAGGGCGCAAGCAAATATCACAATTTATAAGAATTAATATGCTAATAACAAACTTTAAAAAATAATAAAAATAAATAAATAAGTAAACAAATAAGTAAGTAAGTAAGTAAATAAATAAATAAATAAATAAATAAATAAATAAATAAATAAATAAATAAATAAATAAATAAATAAATAAATAAATAAAAGCAATGACCAGTATTTGGGTAGGCTTCTGCAATTTATACATTTCTTTTAGCGGCAATGCCTTGTTCCCCTAGTAACAGTCCATTGGGCAGCACAGGAATTATCATTCCTGTTTCTGAGATTCACAGAATCTAATAATTATTCTCAGAGTCACAGTCTATCAAGTGATTGAGCTGGGATAGATCCTATATATTCAGATTCACTTTTTATATCTACTGAACCAGCCAGTTCTCCACCTCTATTCTGCATGTCTTGTATTTCTTTCTGTGTTCCCCACTGGAGATGTTTAATGGAAAGAATATTATATGTATTCCGTTTAATTCTTTCCATAATAGGTGAGTTTTAACAGAATAGGTAATGTCTAAAGTCAAAAGAAAAAAATCTGGGGCCGGCCCGGTGGCGCACTGGATAGTGCACCCGCTTGGGAAGCGCGGCAGCGCTCCCGTCCGAGGGTTCAGATCCCACGTACAGACCGGCTCCCGCTCACTGGCTGAGCGAGGCGCGGGAGCAATGCCGAGGCTTGCGATCCCGTCGCCGGTCCCCGGTCCGGTACGGGGGCAACACTGAGGGTTGCGATCCGTTGCCGGACACGGAAAAAAGACAAAAAAAAAAAAGAAAAAAATCTGGATTTTGATATTGATTAATAATAGAGGGAGTTTGAAAAAAGGAGACTTTCAGGCTGTTTAATGCTCATTCATTTTAATTTGTGAACCATAGTGCTGATTTTGATCTATAGTCCTATAATTATTACTGTTACTAAAAAGTTTATGCATAAGAAATGAGAGTTTCTGTAAGAAGAATGGCATTATCTACCTAGGTGTAGAGTGATGGGATGTTCTTTTTTTTTTAATTACTTAGAAACAGTTTTTGTTTTTCTAATTGACACGTAGTGATTGTACATATTTATGGAGTACAGACTTATATTTCAATACATGTAAAAAATGTGTCATGATCAAATCATAGTAAATAGCATATTCATCATCACAAAAATGTATCATTTCTTTGTGATGAGAAAAATTGAACTCCTCTCTTCTAGCCATTTGAGAACATACAAATATCATTGTTAATTATAGATGATTTTCTTATTTTCTATCTCTAATTTTGTATCGTAACCAACCTCTCCCTATCCCCTTCCTGCTCCCCCAGACCCTAGTAGTCACAATTTTACTCTCTACTTCTACAAGCTCAACTTTTTTAGCCCCACATATGAGTGAGAACATGCGGTGTTTAGCTTTCATTGCCTGACTTATTTTACTTAACATAATGTTTTTGTTGATCATCCATTTTGATATATATGACAGGAATTCCTTATGTTTTTATGGCTGAGTAATTTTCCATTGTGTATATATAGCACGTTTGCTTTATCCATTTATCTGTGGATGGACACCTAGGCTGATTCCCTATCTTCTCTGTTGTGAATAGTGCTGCAGTATACATGGGGAATATCTCTTGAAGATATCTCTTCAGTATTCTAATATTTTTTCCCCACTGGATAAATATTCAGCAATAGGATTGCTGGATCATATGGTAGTTCTATTTTTAGTTTTTTGAGGAACCTACATAATGTTTTTCATAAGAACTATATTAATTTACATTCATATTAGGAGCATAAAAGAGTTCCTATTTTTTTTTTTTTTTTGTATTGAGGGTATGCAGGTGCCCATACATTCAAAATTTTATCTTGAGTTTGACCATTTGACCATCACATTAAGATACTAAAATTACTGTGCACACTCAGGTGGGTGAACGAGACCCAACTCCTATCAGTAAAGTCCTCAGCTTTCTTAATATGCAGGGAGACTGATTTATTTCAATCCACAGTGATATTATTTCTCAAGATAAGAAATTCCTCCAGAAATAACTTAGAAGATCCCAGTGGACTAAAATTGGGAAATGGTGTTATGTTCAAAGGGGTGGCTTCCAGCCAACTTGCATGTATTCATTGCAGTGTGAACCACTTCATTAAATATTTCTCTCAATTTTTTCTTCATTAGCAAATTCAAAAAGAAGCATGCAGAGTTATGAATCAGCTAAATTCTATCTGCACTTTCTTCTTGGTGATGTGATTAAACATTCATCTTTTGTGGAGATTTTGCTACAACTCATCCAAGGGGTGCCAATTACATCAGACCATGTTCACTCCAGACAAACCTAACTAGAAATTAAATGCACTTGTTTTATCCAACTTGTTATGTATTGTTGTTTGCATTTCTTCTCTGATTACTCTAGACTTTCCTTCTATTTTCTTTACATGGATGCTAAAGATCATCTATAGTATTCTTTCTTCATGTCTACTTGGTGTCAATGTTTTTTTCTAGTGCTTCCTCATTGCTTTAGGTTTTCTCCTCATCTACCTTATTCATTTTCTTGAAAATTCTAATAATAGAATTCAAGTACAGTTGTTATTAAAGTGTTAAGTGAATAGAATTTTTTTCTATAGACCCAAATGTTATTTATAGTATTAATGATTGGAAAACTAAATGATGGTGTAACATATAAGCAATAAAATATATAGCGCAATTTATACTTTACATATACATTACCACACTTCATTTCTGTTCACATAGAAAGAACAGATGGCATTTTATAACTGAAGAGATTTGGTGTTTTATAAATGAAAATATTTAAATTATATATGAAAAGTATTAAATGCTGAGAGCATGAAATACTATGCCTGAGATGATGCAGATAGAATATTGCCAAGCAGACCTCCACTCCCATGTTCCTGATTTTAGATTGCATATTCATTCTACCACATTTTGTAGTTTTACCTCTGCATAAAAAAGGCTCTTCTTCAGTGAAGGAGCAAGACAATGTTACATACTGCTTGAAGTTAATGTACTTCTTGCCTTTTGATATTCATTCAATGACTGGGCATTTTCCAAGTGTGTTGGCACATTCTAAAAGGTAAGGCGGCACTAGATGGCCATATCCTATTATTTACTTTTATTTACTCAAATTCATTTATAATTGTACATATTTGTGGGGTACAGTGTGTGGTTTCAATACATGCATATATTGTACAATGATTCACTTAGAGTAGATAGCATATTTATCACATAAATAAACATTTATCTTTTCTTTGTGGTGATTACATTCATAATCCTCTTTTCTAGCTATTTATTTATTTATTTACTTAGGTTAATGTGAAATTTTAATGTTAATGCTGAAATTGTAAAATAAATAATTATTGTAGAAATAATCTGTATCTTTAGTACATATAAAATGACTTATGAGTACATTTAAATTGTGAGTATTAAATCTGCTATTGTCATACTTAATTTTTTATTGGTTATGAATATTCATGAGATACAAATCTGATTGTCACCCCTCATGCCCATGACGTGAAGGCCAGATTCATATTGGCTGCATACCCATTACAACAAATTTCATTTGTAACCCGTGTCCCCGACCCAATTATCCCCAGCCTCCCTGTCCCTCCCCTTCCCCCCTCACTCCACTTTGTAGGCCAAGGAATGTTCTCTACCAGGGATGCAAGGATGGTTCAACATAAGAAAGTCAATAAATGTGATACATTACATCAACAAACTCAAGGGCAAAGACCATATGATTATCTCAATAGATGCTGAAAAAGCATTTGACAAAATTTAACATCCCTTCATGATAAAGACTCTCAACAAATTAGGAATAGAAGGAAAATATCTCAACACGATAAATGCCATTTGACAAGCCTACCACCAGTATGATTCTGAATGGGGAAAACTGAGGACCTTTCTCTTAAGAGCAGAAACAGGACAAGGATGTCCACTCTCACGACTTCTATTTAACAAACTAGTGGAGGTACTAGCCAGAGCAATAAGGCAAGAGAAAGAAATAAAGGGAATCCAGATTGGAAAAGATGAAGTCAAACTTTCCCTATTTGCAGATTACATGATACTATATAGAGAAAAACCTAAAGACTCTATCAAAAAACTCCTAGAGGTGGTTAAAAACTTCAGTAATGTTGCAGGATACAAAATTTTCTAGCTATTTAAAAATCATACAACATAATATTATTGTCTACAGTCAGCCTAGAACACCAGAACTTGTTCTTCCTATCTGTCTGTAACTTTATACCTGTTAATTTTCCTCTTCCCTTACACCCAATTCCCCTTCCTCTCCTGGCCTACTCTGTATCCAAACAGTCTGTTTCTTGTATTAGAACATTTCACTATTATGAGAAAGACAAAAATTAAGTGAAAACCAATATTTACTATGTGTCTAATAGTTAATATATATATAGGTATGATTGCTGGATAGTGAAAATAGAGTTCTTTGTCTTTTGGAAGCCCATCACAAAGACTGGTCAGGTGTTAAGCCCCAGGAAAATGAAGAGAAGAGGGTACAGTCCAAGATTCAGATATAGATAAAACAGAAAGTATAGGTCAACCCAAAGTTCAGAATTAATAAGAACAGATAAGCCATTAGCTACAAAACATGGAGTTAAAATACTGGGTATTATATAGTCTGGTACAATGTTCCCATACACATGATTTCTGTATTGCTGTCTAATTTAAAGGCTCAGGTAACAATTATTCTACTCTCTACTTCTATGAGAACCAAGTTTTCTTAATTTTTATTTTCATTTTATTTAGATTCCACATACAAATGAAATCATGTAGTATTTGTCCTTCTGTTTGACAATACGGAATAAGTGACATTTTCTTTCTTTTTTCTTTTTAATGGCTATTCCTTTCTCCATATTTCTGATAACTTCCTTCTCAAAATTCATGCCTCAGACCTGGGTTATAATCAAGTTTTATGCTATATGTTCTATTCACACTTCAAATTCAGTTACAAGTGGCCTTTGGTGTGTTGCCTAAACATATTAATTCATCTTAAGTGTGTAAGTTCTAATTTCCAGAAAAATGTTCCAAAATTCACCTCGAAGTAAGTGAGTTTCTGGACATTTTGTGGCATTGCATGGTTCTTGTAAGTACAATAAAAAAAATGAGCTAATTCACAGGCAATGAAAGGATTTTTATTCATTCCTAAAGCTCCTATAAACATGATCTATGACTTTACAATGCAAGGCATTCCAAAAACAAATGCTAATTTACATGGCTCTTTTATTATTTATTGGATTTTTTCTTTGACTTTATTTGATCTTTGCACTTTGTTCTACTCATTATAAGAACTGAAATCCTCTGTCTTTTTCTTCTGAGTAAACATAATAAATAATTCAGGACATCTCAATGCCAATGAGGCATATTGGGGAAAAATAAATTGTTGTCCCTTTTCATTTTGCTTGCTCTTCAAGTCACATAAGGTGGGTGGCCTGGGGAGATATATTTAGCTTTAAAATTATTAAGATTTTTCCCAAGTAATAATACCTTTTTTTCTATTTACACAGTAGATAAAACGTCATACAAACAAAAACATAAACATAATAGGTCACACAAGAGAGCTACAAGAAGACATAGTATTGGATTAACTGAATAACTATATATAAGAATTTAAAATAATTGGAACTAATTCCATTTACATCAAACCAACATTTTTTGAAGTCAAGAGTCAAAAATGGAAATATTCCATAGAACACACTGTACATCCAACACTATGTTTCCTTATAGATCATTCATTCTTTCAATTATTCACTTAAAATATTTAAAGAATGTGAATCTATGCCAAGTAACGTGTTAGCATTAGGAATTTAGAACAACAGAATATGACTCCTATCCTTAAGGATTTTACTGTTAATCATTAGAATAATTCTGTATGAAAATATCAGAGTTGGTTAGATATTGCAAGAAATATGTAAAAGAAGGATTTTGTGAAATAAGAAGCAAGAGAAAGCATATCTCATTATGAAAATTAAAAAGGCCTTTCTGGAGAAAAAGGCATTCTAGATGTGTTTAGAAGGATGACAAGGTGTACATCAAAGAAAGAGACAAGTTTCTGATACCCCCTTGGAGCATCACTGACCTGGTATGCTAACGACAGGGATATAAGCTGTGCTTTTTGAGTGAGTATATATACGAAGATGGTAAGTGTTGCAGAAAGTAAGTGAATGCATACAAACCATGGAAAATTATCTACAGAAGCATATCTGCTATCAGAATTCACATATGTGCACGACTGGACTTTATAGCAAGACAAAAGATGGATCTTGTTATATTTATAGCAGGAGGCTAAGAGCAAAGACATTTTGTCAAAAACATAACTGAGATCCCCAAGACTCCTACTTAAAGTTTGCTGGCTATAAAATGACTGAATAGGATTGATTTACTTAAGAACACATTTACTTAGGGTGGATAATACCATAGAGATAGAAGACATTCTAAAAAATTTCCTGATATTATGGTAGGCATGTGTATACATACACTGCATCTCATTACATGCAAGAAGATAACAGTTTTATGCCATTGTCAGGTACATTCTCCAAAATGGAAACTCGTAAAATGACTAACAATCCCTCGCCATTCAGTGTGTTCTTATGCACAGATTTCTTCAAAACTCTCTCCCTCATCTGTTGTTAGGAAGTGTAACAGAAAAAAAAAAAAAAAAAAAAAAGAAAGAAAGAAAGAAAAAGAAAAACAGAATTTGAACAGTCTGTTTCTTGTATTAGAACATTTCACTATCATGAGAAAGACAAAAATTAAGTGAAAACCAATATTTACTATGTGTCTAATAGTTAATATATATATATATAGGTATGATTGCAGGATAGTGAAAATAGAGTTCTTTGTCTTTTGGAAGCCCATCACAAAGACTGGCCAGGTGTTAAGCCCCAGGAAAATGAAGAGAAGAGGGTACAGTCCAAGATTCAGATATAGATAAAACAGAAAGTATAGGTCAACCCAATGTTCAGAATTAATAAGAACAGATAAAGGCATTAGCTACAAAACATGGAGTTAAAATACTGGGTATTATATAGTCTGGTACAATGTTCCCATACACATGATTTCTGTATTGCTGTCTAATTTAAAGGCTCAGGAATGGGTTCTTGAACGAATGGATACCTTTGCATGTATAAATATGCATCTCTTCCTTTATTCATATAGTTATTTTCTCAGTCAGTTTTTTAAGCAAATATTTATTAATCATCACGCATAAGTCCAGATGGGTACTACGTGTGAGTGCCCTGGTGAACATGGTGGACAGTTTCTCATCTACGTAATTATGGGGAACACAAATAGTGAGAAAGCACAAGTGAGGTGATCATTATAAAAAAGAAGTGAAGTATGGTAAAGAATAATGTTTTAGGTGGCCATAACCTAAGCTGGCACTGGTAACCTAAAGATTCTCCTCAACTCTGTCAAAGTAATGATATACACTACAGAGAAACTTCAAATAGAACATGTTGGTTTTGTAGAGAAAGGGCTTTGAGTACTTCTAAGTTTAAAACTATCCACATTTTGCTTCATTTTCAGTCCCATATTTTGTTTCTTAATTACCACCATTCAAATGGCCTTTCAAGATCGGCTGTAAATTAAAATTGATCTACTGTCAGTAATCTCCGACAGTTGGCAGCAGACTATCGATACAGATGAAATTCCAGTTGCATAGTGTCTTTCTGAGAAGACAAAAATGTAATAAAATGAGCCGACTCTGCAGCTGGGCACAAAAGGCAAAAATGTGATTTTCTCCAGTGGGAGAACTTAAATATAAATAACTAGCCATGTTTGGAAAATGCATATAAATGTATGTGAATAAAGAACCAGTGTTTATATCTTTATGCGCTTGATGAATGCTATGTGGTCTTTTTCTTTTATCTAGAAAACAATATTCATTTTGAAATGAAGCTTGAGGGTGTGTTGATATGAACTTACACTTTGGAATTAGATCTGAACTAAAATCTTACTTTGTCTCTTAATAGTTGTTTGATTTAGAGAAAAAAAAAACACGTCATGCCTCAGTTTTCTTATCTAAAAGATACAGGTTAATAACTATCCTGTAGATGTCATAATTAACTGAGAAAATATAGGAAATGCAACAAAATAATTAATTTAGTTCTTGGCATGAGGAAAAGGATTATCAAGGGAGATTTTGACATCTTACATGAACTGTGTGTTCAAAAACCCCAGATTATATCTAGGAAGCTAAATCCGTAAGTATTTATTCTGAAATGCTCTGCCTCAGCCTTAGACCTTGCTGACAGCAGAGCTGAGCTGGCAAAATGTGACCAAGACGCACCTCACCTCTACACACAGAAACAATAGCACACACAGACACACATGCATACAAAAACACACATTTTTTAGTACAGCCAGAACTTTGGCCTCTGCTCTTGCAGCCAGTGCATAACAAATGGGTCCCACAAGCCCTTTCTGGGATTTTGCACAGCAGCTGTGATCATATCTAAGGTAAATCTTATGCTAGGATCATGGGATTCTGAAACATGATCACTGACTTGCCCCCCTCACATTTCCTTTTGAAAAGGTGGAGGACGTCTGTGTTGGCACTCTGCAAATCGTGCCCAGTCATCCCGAAGTTCACACTCCCTTGCCTAGGATTCTGCAGATGCCACAATGGGAGAGCCCACTTCTGCCTTCTTAAGGAAGGGAATGCTAAAAGTTCTGTTTCCTCTGCTTTTTCTAAAGAGCCACATCAATTCTAATTCTCTAGCGACAAAGAATCTGTCATTGGAAAAAACAAACAAACAAAAAAACCCCCAAACAATAAAAGCCATTACCCATTTTGGAGTCTCTGCATGTGCATAGAACACAGTTTTCTGGATTCTCTTGAGCATTCAGATTTCTGCTCAAATATCACTTCTCAGAGTAGCCTTACCTCATCACACGATCGAAAATAACCACACTCTCTCCTAAATCTCTTATTATTCTATTGCCATGTTTTATTTCCTTCCTATCACTATCACTAAGTGAAATCACATTATTTATTTCTTACACAGTTTGATTATCTTCTCTCCTCTTTTGGAGTATATAGTCTGTGAGTGTATAACCTTCACTGTCTTTCTCATGGCTAAAATCCCAGCATATAGGATAATTTATGGCACATAATCATCCTTCAATAAATATTGGTTCATGAAACTTCATAATTACGGGAGGACATATCAGACCTATCTAGGGACCTCAGGGCCAAGGAGTTAATGATGTTCATACTCAACAAGGGCCTTTTCCCTTCAGAACTAATTGATCATTTGTACAGATTTCGGTACTTCCATTGGCTTTCAAATTAGGTTTACTTGGGCTACACTAGCCCAAGAATAGATGAAGGAATAGACATCTGTATTATCCATACTTAAGTATACATTATTCCTATTAAACAACTGCCCAAGGTTGTAAGTATTATGGATAATATTTTTAATATCACATTATTAGAGGCAGCATAGCTGTGGGAATGGATTCAAAGAGGTCCTCCAGAAAAGCAAATTATTGGTAAAGGAAAGAGAAGGATAAAGGTCAGAAACAGAACTCAGGAGCTGCTGAGGTCTTATAAAATCATAATAAAGGAGAAACAGGTTAATAGCAGGCAGCAGAAATGATAAAACTGTGCATTGATTTGGAATCAGTGCTGCCATGTTGTGAAACTTGATTGTTAAGAAAAGAATGTTGGCTTTGTCTCAGTCTTTCACTCTGTTCTGATAAAAATATGCTAGAAATGCTGTTACTTTCTGGGCAACAATTAGAAGTTTCTGTAAACTGGAACACATTCAGTGTCTGAAAGTAATGAGGACCAGATTAGTCAGGGACTTGGTTGTAAGAAAGAAAAATCAACCCTAGTTATCTTGAGCAAAAAGACATTTTTATTGGAAGGATATGGGGAACTCGAAGAACTGATGACTGAAGAACAAGACTTGAAAAATGTGAACAATGACCAAGGGATCTCCATACTGGAGCACCAGAAACCACAGCCAAATGCCATATGATGGGCAGAGTTTGGGCCATATATTACTGCTATGGGCACTGCAATGAGTCTGACCTAATACTTGTCCCTGTCTTCTTAATACTTTTTAAAGAGTCACTATCCCCCCCCCCAAAAAAAAACAAAAACAAACAAACACACAAACAGACAGACAACAAATAACAACAAAAATAACAGTGATCATGGTTGGGTGAGAAAAGATCTAGTTTCTGGTCTTCACAATGAGAGCATTAATGGAGAGATGGTGCCAGTAATTGCTTCCCCAGAAGACTACATACAGAGATAGTTTTTCCAAAGGGTACAGACATTTCAAAAACAAACCAACCAACAAAACAAAAAATTACGCATATTGGCAACAGTGTGTCAGGTAGTTCAGTCCTGAGGGAAGATCCATATTATCATTACCTAGAGTTTATCTAATTCATAACACAGAATAATCGCCCAAGCTCTATTTCCTGTATTCTGCCAGTTACCAAGTACTGTCAGTTCTGCTTCCTGCATATGTTTTAAAAAATCTTCTCTTCTCCATCTTTACTGCCATTACTTTGCTTAGATTTATATCTCCTGAAATACCTAATCTCCAGCAATACCTTCTTTATCAGTCCTTATCCCTCTACTATCAACCACCTACAACTTTTAGAATTAAAGTGACATTACCCTGTATTCTCACACAATACTTACTCTCTTAATAGGCAAACATACTTTTCTAAAGTTAAGAACACTTCAGAATTTATTACTCTTTACACATCACTCACCTCGCTAACCTTCACCTTCTTATTTATTTATGCTCCAGTGATACTGAGCTACGCACAGTTGCTCACTCGTGCCATGATTTTTCTCATTTGTGAGATTTGCACATGCTGCATTCTCTGGCTGAGATATCTGCCACAATTTGGACACCTAGAAAATTCATATGCATTCTTTAATCTTAGCTTTAGCATCACTTCCAGCATAAGGTTTTTCCTAATTTCCCCCCCAGGAAGACTGGAACACTTTTTCTTTTATCCTCCACCTTTGTATCACCATTTATCCAACAATGCAATTATTTATGTCTGCCATTACATGGCATTATAGTTTCCTTAAGATTATGAAGAATTCACTTTCTCTTTATATCTAGAGTACAGAGCCTAGCACCTATGAATAGTGTGAGCCCCAAGACGTCTACTGAATACATGAATAAATCAATAAATAATAAATGTCACCGTGGTGCCTTCTCATTATCTGTGTCATTGCCCTCCTGTTTGTTTTAGATGGACTCAATATCTTGAGGGTAAAATTATATGTTGTTTATTCTGTGCCATCTAAAGAGCTTTTATTTCCATAAAAACTCTTTCAAACATCATCAAATGTACTTATTACTATTACCATAGCTGAGGGGATAGAGAAAATAAAAATCATGCTAGTCTGGAAGACTTCAAACACTAAGAATGTGGTCCTAGAAATGATAATAAAAACAACATATGTTGTTATAGAACTTCATGTTAAAAATCTTTTTATACCCACTATCACCATTAATGTTCTTGCTACCTTTTATTAATTCATCAGTAAATATAAAGCTTTTTCTAGTGCTAGGCATTGTGCTTGGTAATGGATGATGAAATAATGGGTCGGGGGAGATATACCTCTTGCCTCCATAGAGCTTTCAACCCTGTCTGGGAACAAAGAATTAAAAATTCATGCAAAAAATTTAATAATAATTAAATAAATAAATAGGAACCTGAAGGAAAGGTAGGAAAGGTACAGGGTTCTACCACTGCAGCCTATCTGCATAAGGTGTTTTTACAAATAATATAATTAATTATCAGTAGCATTACCAATAAAATTAAGAACTATGATTTGCTCAGTGACTATATGGAACAGATAACATATGTTGTACAAAGCTTTCAAAATGCATCAACTTATTTAATCTTCATAGCAACACTTTAGAGTAATCTGATAACTATCTACACTATAAAGAGGAGGAAACAGTGGCATGAGGAAAGAAAGGTTAAGTAAAGTGTCTAATGACCCACAGAGCATCACAGATGGAACCCAGCACAGAACTCAGAGCTGCCTGGCTGGAGCCATTGCTCGTTTTTTATGAATGAGAAAGTTTAGGTCAAGAAAAATTAGTTGTGTCCATGATCATCCATATACTGAACAATTAATCTGAGAAACCAGATCATCTCATTTCAACTCCTGTGTTCATTCTGTTGACCTATCCTGACATTGAATTCCCATCAGACTTTTATAACTTGCTGGGAATCGAGTGATGTGACATTCTCACATGTAGCAGTCTAATTAATGAATGAATTAATTAACTCTTTCAACAAACAATTATTGAGTAGGTCACTACTGTTACAGACATTGTTCTAGTTATTACAGGGACTGTAGTAAATAAAAAAGACAAAACTCCCTTTCCTCGTGGAGTTTCTTTCTTAATGGGGGAAAGAGGCAGCTGTAAGCCATTAAAAACATTTAATCTTCCAGCTCAGAACTGTTCAGACATTTTCTCACCGTGCATTTAATACATTAGCCACAAAATACCCAGCAATAGTGCTTAGAATTAATCTTGCAACAGAGCTGGTCCCAAAACATAAGCTTCATTTATATTTACCCTTTGCTTTTTAATGTTTGTTCAGCTCAACAGCTAGAGAGTATCCTTGATTTTCCCGCTTTGAACTCTAGTTTCCTTGTTAGTCAGGAAACTGCACGCTTGGTCAGTTCCAAAAGAACTTGGGCATTTTTCTTGCACAATAACTGCTCTCTAAACAAGCCTGGCTTTCCACAACTCTGCCCATCAGAAGCGTGGATAGATCATCAGGAGCCAGAGTGCCACTGCCTGAGACCCACCCCCACCCTGTCTGGTTTGCTAGACCCACCCTCGGGGGAGACAGTTCTTCCCTCAGCTTGACCCACACTGTGGTGTCTCCCAGAATTTCTTAGGGTGGTGGCCCCCTCAATCTATATCATGAAAAATCAAGAAGCAGTTCAAAATCATAAATATCTTTCTGAAACAGGTTTAAGTTTTTGTGTAACTGATTATTTTTTTTTATTTCAACATTTCCATGTTATCAACAATGAACATGTACTTATAAGAAAACACACTGGCATATTAGGGTCATGAGATTGAAGGTGATTTATTTTTATATTTGTTAAACTTTGTCCTACTTTGTAATTAATATAAGTGAAAACATTAAAAAAAAACATAATTAGTAAAAACATTCCACTCCTCTCTTGTTTGTTTATATGCATATCAGAATGATTTTCATCTCTCTTAGCTAATTAAACCTGATCTTTTGAAAGAAAAAAGGAAGATGTGTTATTTATGGGGCACTGACCTAATGCCTTGTGCTGTACAACAACAACCTGAGATCAGCCAGATCTCTGCAGCTGTCCCCCCCCCCCCCCCCCCCCCCCCCCCGGAGTTCTATTCCTCCATTGACATCTAGGCATTCAGGACTAATAGCCAGTCTTAATCTCCTGCAGTTCTTTCCTGTAAGACCTATAAATACAAGCCCAAAGTGCTTCACAGACAGGCAAGGCCCAGCAATTCTAGAACATCACTCAGTTGGAAGTGGCAATTAGGCATTTTTAATAAGTTTTTTAATACAAAATGGAGTAATTAAAACTTGCACATTGGAGAGGAAAAACACTGTTGAGATTATGTTCATTTTATTAAGCTATTTCAAATACTAAAGTTTATTGTAACACATAGTTCTTTCTTTCCCTTCCTTTAATTGAATTGCTGGCACTAACAACTTAGTGAAATGAATGTCTGACCCATTGAGAAAGAGATTAAGTTATGTAGGGTGTTTATTTCTAATTGGTATTGACCATGAACTCGTACATTTCCACTAAAATTGGATTGAACGAGAAGATTCCACTCTTTCATCTAAATATTATCATTCAGCTACTAAATTATTTCAGCTGTGACTTGACCTATGTCAGCTGCACTCTTAGGCTATTATCTCATTTTTGGGGGGAGGTCAGCAGTTTCATGCATGGTTTACTAATGCTATAAAATTGGGTAACAATCAGATTTTTCAGTATGCTCAATAGTAGTTAACTCCAAACTTTACTTAGTGTAGATCCAGAAGAAGGTGTATTTCACTTGATCCAGTGGATATTTGTGCATGTTAAGTTACAACTCTAAGATGGCAGAGAATAGTGAAATCGACAGAAGTTTTGAGGGGCCAAGTACTGTCCCATCTGCTGCTAAGATTCTTAGTTTCCTTGTTTTTTGTTTGTTTGTTTGTTTGTTTTTTAATATACAGAGAAAGGACAGATAAGCTAATAATTTCTTCACCAATGGATTCCATTTGTGGTCTCAGAACAGAGTCTTTTTTGTTATTCTCCTAGGTTGAATTCCCTTCTGCCATGCAATTCTCAGTCTTTTGCCTTCTGGCACAGATGGTTGCTACACCTAATGGCGACTGATTGTTCCCTTCTTTGTTTTTCACACATGCTCAGGATGGCTCCTGGAGGATGTAAAGGGGGAGTGACTATGGGGTAAAACCTCACCCCATTTACAGGGCTTACCATTATTGGTGCAGAGAGCCTTCCGGGCTCGTGGACACTTCATGATCTTTACTATAAGCATAGGCAGGAGCCATGCATGCACGCATGACCTATAGGGTGACTGACTTGTTAGGTGGAGACCCCCGCCAGAATCCCCCACCCATTTAGCTCATTTATGCATAAATATGTAGGCTTTGAGCTGAATAAATGGAACTGCTTGACAGAACCCCCACCAAGTCTGAGTGTTCCTTTGCGAGCCGGGTCGGGGCTGGTGGCTGCACTTATCTCCTGGGCTCTCCTGCCCTGCTCCCTCTTTCACAGGGAGGAGGAGGCAAGCAGTAATCTTCAGTCTCGTTCCCTTGAGCCCAGCGTGGTTTAGCTAGTTGTCAGGGCGCCGGCGCAGACGCCGACTCCCCCCCCCCCCCCCCCCCCCCCCCCC
>NW_007726722.1:149657-258088 GCF_000696425.1 Galeopterus variegatus
CGCCCCCCCCCCCCCCCCCCCCACAGATTCCATTTGTGGTCTCAGAACAGAGTCTTTTTTGTTATTCTCCTAGATTGAATTCCCTTTTTCCATGCAATTCTCAGTCTTTGGCCCTCTATGTTTACTCCCTATAGACTACTTCCACTCTCTAGCTTTCTAGCCCATGTTTCTGGGAACTCTCTATCTAGTGATTTCCATGAAATTCAGCTGATTTCTGGTATCCTATGTCATATAACTGGATTTGCCTCAGAGAGAATAATTGATTCTGTCCATAAGTTGCAGCTACTCGTGAGAATCAGCTTTATGTATCAATGGTTCTAAGCATCAGCCTCAATTCCATCTGACATTGCTTCTGGAATAATCTATTCTAGAACAAAGGACCATAATCTCACAGCCCCTTGCCAGGCTTTTCATCCCTTACATTGTGATAAGCTATACTGGAAAAAACAAGGCATATAGGAGTATTAAAACTGAAAATAGAGTGTAAGAAATTAAATACAAAATAAAATTTATATGATGCCATTGTAGTGCAAGATCAGTTGTCAAATAAATGATCCAAAAAAGACATAGCCAGGAATGGAATAAAAAACCTAAGTGGGAAAGAAATGACAATGTGTTCATTTCCTATTGCTGCTGTAGCAACTTAACACAAATTTAGTGATTTAAACAACACAAATTTATATTAAATGTTCCAAGTGTCAGAAAATCAAAGTCAGTATCACTGGGCTAAAGTCAAGGTGTCAGCAAAGATGGATCTTTCTGGAGACTCTAGGTGAGAATTCATTTCCTTGCCTTTTTTCTTTTTTCTTTTTTTCTTTTGTTTTATCAGTTTGTATAGGCCACCTTTATTCCTATGGCCCCTTCCTCCATCTTCAAAGCCAGCTGCATAGCATCTTTGAATCTTTCTTTGACTCACTGACCCCAGCTCCCATTGTCATGTCTCCTTGCTGACTCTGACCCTCCTGTCTCCCTCTTATTAGGAGCCTTGTGATTACATTGGCCCAACCTGGATAACCCAGGAGTATCTCTGCATCTTAAAAATTTTAACTTAATGACATCCACAAAGTCCCTTTTTCCATGAAAGAACTGATAAATAAAGTGACTTTCCCAAGGTCCCACAAATAACTCATGACAATTTTAGGATGAGGGTTAATGTCCAGTGCCCTTTTCATGTCACCGACATTGCCTAATTTGCTGGAACAATTATTGTTTGAAGATTTGCCCTGTCATAGTCCAGATGCTTAATGCATAAAAATGTGATCCTGAGACTAATGTTTTTGCATCAACAGCCAATGTGATTACTCTTCCTTAACACAGCAGATCAGTTAAGAATCAAACATATGGAATTGGAACAGAACATTTTTTACACGCAATTCCTTTTTATTTAGGAAGCCAACATTCAGTGTTCTTTTCAGGGTGCCCCTGCTTTAGGGAAATATGTTAGCATTAAAGTAAATAGTGAGATTATTGCTGCTTAATGAACTAAGACTATAATCTGTTAGGTCACAGTTAAATGAAAATATTTTCATTAGTGGCTTAAGTGATAGAGTACCTAGCAGGGAAAGGTGGAGTCTCTAATCTCCAAACCAATTTTAATTCACGTGTCTGCCTAATTTTACCTTCCAGGCTTTATAGAAGGAGTAATTTGTACCCTTGCCCAGAGACTCTCAGAAGCAAAAAAGTCTTCAATAAGTTGTAGATCAAAAATGTCAAAACGAAGATGGTTAGTTGCTTCAGACATAGATGAGATTGTTACTTCATCTGTAAAATGGAATGATGATAACTATTTCACAAGGATGGTGAGCAAATACAGTAAGACTGCAAATATAAAACACCTGTGGCATAGCTTCTTTTCACTGACATAGCAGAGAAGCAATCGATTGGTCAAGGGATACAAAATTTTAGTTAGATGAGAAATAATTTCAAAAGATCTATTGCACAACATGGTGACTATAGTTAATAATATATTGCAAAATTGAAAAATACTAATAGCGTGGGTGTTAGATGTTCTCACTACAAATATAATAATTATGTGATGCAAAGTATATAATAATCAGCTAGATTTAGTTATTCCACAATGTATATATACTCCAAAACATCATGATGTACATGATAAATACATACAATTTTATTGGCAATTTTAAACAGTAAATAAAAATAGATCTAATACTCGTATTTTTTAAAATTTGTCTCTACAACAAAGATAATGGAGTCCCTACTATATTCTTTTTATTCCTGATCAACTTTTATTAACTCCCAAAGTTAAAATCTGAAGTTACTTCTAATTGCCTTTGGAGTTAAAACTAACTTTTTAGGAATATATATACAGTTCTTTAAGATCTAGCACTTGCAGTAATCATTTAGGCTCTTAAAGAGTTTCATGCTACACAAACTCACAAGATACCAGTTAATTCCAATTTCCATTTTTATCTCCACTGCTAATTGATCATCTAATTGGGAACTGGAGAATATTTTATAGATATGGTTTTCATCCTTTCAAGAGGAACTTAAAGAATATCAAATAGCCAATCAGAAATTTATTGAATTGTATACAACAAAGAAAAAAATTCCCTCAGTTACCAAAAAAGAAAAACTAAAGAGATTTTAAAAATAACAAATGAATACTTCACGTTATAGGAATCAAAAGTAGGCATTCCATAGTCAGATCTCCTGCATGTAAACATCTGCACTAGCAGCAGCTTTGGCCAAGGGCATGAGTCCTTCTAAGCCTCAGTTTCCTTATTTGTTAATTATGGAAAAAAGTAATATATTCATGACTGATAATAAGCTTAATTAATGTTACATATTTAAAACACTTAATAGAACGTCAGGTACACCATAAACACTCCATAAATATTAGCTATAACTAAAGTTATTATTATATATTGCATAAATTATAGAGTAATGCATTTAGGGCATTTCAGATTGAACTAATTTGTGAACTTTGATTCCTGGTAGGGGCTATCAAGAGCACAATGAAGACTAGAATTTTTACATAATTTTTGGTCTGGGGCAAAAGAATGGTGTGAGCAATTAACAATATATGACAGAAAAACACACATGGATGGGTAATATTATATTTGACCTCTTTAAAATCAATTTTATTTTTATTTATTTTTGTGGGGTATAGTGTGCTGTTTCAATACATGTATGTTCTACACAATGATTCAGTGAGGGTAGATAGCATAATTTTGCATTACTCCAACACATCTCCTTCCCTCCTGATAACTGTGATACTCTCTATTTCTATGAGAACCACTTTAGATATGTGTGTGTGTGTGTGTGTGTGTGTGTACACACACGCATACACATATTCTATGTATGAGTGAGACCATGCAGTGTTTGTCTTTCTGTGCCTGAATTACTTCACTTAACAGGATAGTTTCCAGATCCATTCACGTTACTGCAAATGATAGGATATCGTTTCTCTTTATAGGTGAATACTATTCCTTTGTATGTATAGACCATACTTTCTTTATCCATTCATCCATTGATGGGTATTTAGATTTATTCCATATCTCGGCTATTGTGAATGTCATTGTGATGAGCATGGGAGTGCAGGTGTCTTTTTGACACATTACTTTCATTTCATTGGGTATATTCCCAGTAGTGGGATAGCTGGCTAATGAGATAGGTCTATTTTTAGTTTTCTGAGGAAGCTCCATACTGTTTTCCACAATGGCTGTACCAATTTATATTCCCATCAACAGTGTAGGAGTTTTCCCTTTTCTCAGCATCCATGCCAGTATTTGTTATTTTCTATCATGCTGATAATAGCCATTCAAACAGGGGTGAGATGATATCTCATTGTAGTTTGAATTTGCATTTCCCTGATGATTAGTGATTTTGATCATGTTTTCATGCACTTGATGTTGGCTTTTTTTTCATGGACAAGTTCTCTCATATATATATTAGAACATGTTCCAGACATCTCAAACATGGAATCTCATATAACACTGAAGCAGACATTTGCACTACCTTTTTACACATGGGAAAAGTAAGTGTAAAGACGTTACATTGTTTGTCCAGAAACTAATAGCTGGTATATGATGGAGCCAAGTTCAAAATGCAGGTCTATGTTACTTTTTACTTCACCAAACTTACTCTTCATTCATGAAAATAATGGCGAGAGTTGTATAGAAAAAATGCTACAAACACCTAATGCAGAAAGCAATTACTTCCAGCTGGAATAGTTAATGATGGCTTAATGAGAGGCCTGGAATTTGACCTAGGCTTTAAGTTAAGGCCAGAGTTTGGGTATTTGACATGCAGGATGGTATTTTGTTCAGAAAAAATATGAGAAAAGGTCCTGAAATTCTTAGGGATCCAGGTATGTCCAATGTAATTTCACTGGCATCCAGATACATAGGTTGAAATAATTGGAAAAGGAGGTTGAAGGCAGATCATGATAGGATATACACTGTATAATGATGATAATAGTAATAACAACAATTACAAGAATAATCAACATTCACTGAGTCCAATTGATATGTTGTACACTGAATTAAGAATTTTAGATAATTAATTTTTATAATAATTTGTATCTTTGCGTTTTTATAGCAGTGATTCTGTCAAATGAATTAAGAAATGCTTATCTCAACTTTACAGATGCATAAATCGAGAGTATATTTAAGGAATATTCTTTTAAGGTCTGATGAACTGAATGTTTGCCCTCTTATGACCTTGAGTTAATTTTGTCCAAGACACAAGGCAGGTCATCTAAAATGAAACCACCTTCTGTGTAGGCCAGGGAAAACAGACCCCAATTTTAACAGTCTAATTGTATTTTATTCTCAATAATAACATGACCTTGTTCCAACTAAGTTACAATTCAATCTATTAAGCAGATAACATTTTACTTTTATTAAGTTAAAGTTGTTACCTGTGCCGACTGAATAGTCTTTTCTATTTTCATTTGTTAAATGCTTTAATTCAAATTAGTGTATATTAAGTTGAATATTATAGTTACTTCTGCCAAGTCTTATTTTGATTTTTTATGTTAACATTTTTTTCATGATCTAATGTCCTTTTCTGAGAACAGCTAACTCTATTGCCTAAATAGTCAAATTAGTCTATGCCATTTTTACAGGAGAAATCTATAAAAAAAAGTGATCCCTATAATATGAATCATGTTTTTAAAATGTTTCACTCTTTATGTATGTTAGTATTTTATAAATGTATAAGAACAAAGACACTTAAACTAATATTAGTAATGCCTTACATCATACAGTGCTTTTTCACTTATGAAGCTTCCACATGTATTATCACCTTGACCTCAGAGTTGCTTGATGGTAAATAATAGAGAGATTATTATCTGTTATATCATACATATGCCAACTAAGGAAGAATAAATTAATATTGTTGAATATCTACCATAATCAATTTTGATTTGCAGGTATTTAGACTAATGATTTCTACTAATTGATATATAGATTAAAACTAATACTCCTATTGATCTTACTCTTTTTTTCTTTTTCCCTTATGTTTGCCTTTTTAAAAATCTAATTTTTCTTATGCCTTCGTAAAGCATAGATATTTTATGTCCTTCCAATGCTCATCACCCAAGGAATTCACCTTGATGTATTAATATCATATACAAAGCCCTCTACAAATGATCCCAGCAAAAAAGTTATCTATTTAATATGGCACTTTCTCATTAATACTAGCTTTAGTTAGTAAGCAAATATTATTTGTCCATCTATATAAAGCATGATTTTTGTGTGTTTTGTGTTGTATGGTTAGAATATGAAAATCATACAGGAATTTTTCCTTCTCCACTGGAAAGAATAAGTCTTGGATATAAACAATTATAACAGAGTATAGCAATTGGATGGCATCTCGTGATTGTGAACAGGAGTTAGAGAAAAGTAAGTCCAGACGTAAGTAGGTTGCAGAAGTAAGTTATTTATAGTGTGCTCTGTGCATCCCTAAGTGTCTTGAGAAGTGTCTCAGGGGATATGGACTGTGCAGAGGAGGTGAGGGGTGCAGTTAAAAGACAGGAATCTAATCTGTCTTCTCTGCTGCAACCAACCTAAGCTTTTTACTTGTACCACCCTAATGCCTCGTGTCAACACTGCTTCACTTGAAGAATGAAAAGCAATGCTTACAAAAGTGAAGAAATAAAAAAGATTCATAATAACGTGCCTGAGTGATCAAGGATGTTTTCAGAAGAAGCCTACACTCTAGGGGGGCTTGGATTATAGGTAGGAACTGGACAAGTAGAGAGGACAGAAAATATTAATATTTTTTAATGATAACCTCTCCATTTACCATACATTCTACCTCATGCATGAAAATGCTTTTGATATTTTTTTTGATTAATTTAATCTGCGTTTAAAATATGTTTTGCAAATGCATGATAAAATAACAATTTGGTAAGAATGTTGGTAAGGCATGCACAAGAAGATGCAGTCTTTGTAAAAGTAAGAGCTTTAAAAATATTAATTTTTGGTTATTAATTTAAGTTAGTTATGAATTATTGAGGCAGAAGTGTATGAGAAAATATTAATAAAGCAAGCAATTACTTTGAAAGAAGAGTGATTTGCATTTTGTATTTAATTTGGCTTCTTTAAAAGTAACTTGCTTCACCTAGATTTGCCTGAATCTGTTTGTGATAATTCAGTAACTCATTGAAATAAATATGATAACAACATATTCATTATAGTATTACATATGTTTTACAGCATTTGGGCACCAACTTATAATTTTAAGTATGTATGTATGTATGTATGTATGTGTGTTTGCATGTATATTTCATATGTACAATGTTTGTATTCTTTTTAAAGCATTAGATGCATTTGCTGAATTCATGAGAGGTGATGTGTCTAGGTCTGAGGAATAACATAACATCAGAAATTAAAATAAAAGTGAATGATAAAGTGGATAGACACGAATTACTCTGCTCTTCTAGGAGCTGAGAGATTTAAAAAATCTTTCACCATTTTTCAGGCTGGAATTTACTCCACAAACCTCCCCCCCCCCCCCGTTGGAAGACTTATGGGAGGAAAATAATAGACCCACTTCACTCCTTGACTAGGAAAATGACCCCCTGCCTTCAGTAAAATTGTTGTTCAGGTCTTTTCAAGCTTCATTTGTAATCCAAACAAGCTTTCAAATATTTGTCCTAGAAAAGACAATATTTTCTCTTTATGAGAAGGTCAGGAATTGAATGTTTCAAGGAAATAGTAATATCTTTAAGGAGTATAGAGTATTCTATTGCCAGAGACTGGCTGTAAAGGAGAGGATGTGCTCCTTAATAGTAGGCTTCCTGGAGACAGTTGCACTTACTAAGTCTTCTGACATTAAACTGATTTCAGAAAGCCCTGTCTCTGTTAGAACTCAAATGATACTGGAAGAAATCTATGACTTCAGTGATACCGCTCTCTGTGCTCTTTAAGTTTTCACAGTACATATGTTGATTTATGGTTTTCCTCATGTGTGCCATATTGCATTAATTTATAAAATATTATTGAAACCCTGCATGTGGCAGGCATATAGCTAGGTTTAGACAATACATCATGAGCATGATGGTGCTGCTGCCCTCAGAGGGATATTCAGGGTCCAAGAAGGGAGGCCAATGGTTGATAAAAATGAGTACATTCTTCAGTTTCATTAATTTCACCATACTTTCTTTTCATTGAGCATTCTGAATGTGCCCAGCAACATGCTAGGATCTAGAAGTATGATAAAGAATAAAGATGTTATTTTGGTCCTTGCAGAATTTAGTCTATTGGGGGCATAGAGATAAAAACAGATTATTTCAGAGTAATAGTGTCGAAAAAAGGGAGAAAGATCATTCTGAACAGGAGAATCAAAATCAACAAAAAACATGGCACTAATTGAATGCTCATATTTGGTGATAAAATAACTTGATTTTTGTGGTTGTGAACAGAGGACTCAAACTCTGTCAATGATGCTGTTTACTGCATAGACAATTCTACAGCTGAGAATCATCCCATAGGTTAAAAATAAACTTTCCTACATCATGAGATTGGAAGGCTTTAAAGACACTCTTCTTAAAGGGAATTTTACTCTGGATTGTGGAGTGGAAAAAACATGATTGAGTCAAGCTCCTGTGGGTTCTCTCTATCTTTGAGACAAGAGAACCGGAGAAAGAGTAGGAAAGGGAAAATTAATCAGACTCCAGTTAGCTGAAGTGGCTGCAATGCATAAATGCATTGGGAAAGATAAATAAAAGTAGAGGAACTGAAAGACATGGAAGCACTGATCCTAGTGAACTGCCTGGCTTCCCACACAAGCATCTGAGGAATCTTAGACATGCTGCTACAGGATCGTCTCATATAACTACCTGGACTTAACACTTTCAGAAGTAAAACACCCAACTATTTTCAAACCCTTGCTCAGTCATAGACTGCAAAGATCTGAAAACTGTGGGCAGAAAGCTTACTTGTTTTGAGTGAAGGGGTTGAGAATGTGTTGCTTTGTGTCACTTCATCCCCCATGGATTTGTTACTCCTCTTCCCCTGGGTGATGGAGATGCAAAGGATTACTCAAAGCCCATCTCTTCTGGGCAATGAGAGACCCCAAAGCAGTTAACTTCCCTGGAACCCTCCGGTGAGAGGGATCCCTTTCTGGGGAAACCAACCCCAAATTGGGGTTCTCTTCCTGCATTTATTTTCCAGACCAGGAAGTTACAGGAAGAGAACATAGGTGTGTCTATGGTTTAACAATATAGGCTGGTAACTTTCAGTGAAACAAGCCAGATGACATTCCAGTAGACAATTAAGTGATCTTACAGCAATTTCTCAGTATCTTTACATAACAATCAGTAACTAGTCTGTCCTTGAGCCAGCAACCTTGCTGTGCCACAAATCTTTATCTTACACCAGAGACTTTATAGCCTGAGGAAAATTTCCAGTCCTCTGCAAGGTCAATATTTGAAACTGCAAGGCTTTGGAAAACCAGGCCCTGTGAAATACATTTGCTTTATAGTATATTCCACAAAAATGTGGTCCTCATTGTGAACAGCTGATCTGTGAGCTACCTAAGAGATATTATAGATTACAGGAGAACTGGGGTGTAATCTTTCCTCTGAAGTGAATATTACTCACTCTGTCTAGTTACTTGACTATCTCTTTAAATCAAATTCATAATAAATTAAAATAATTTATTTATGTTTTATGAGTTAGGTTTAATCACAGAACCAATAATTCAACTTTATATATAACACAAATTTGTTTACTAAAGTATTTGTGTAATAAAGGAGGAATGGAAGGTGGGGAAGGATGAGGTATTGAGGAAGAGAAGGATGGAAGAAAGAAGTAAGTTATCAATGTTAATCATCTTATTTAATTATAGTATCTAATTAATGAACTAAGTAGTTTAATGGATATCTAAACTAATAATAAAGCTAGAGCTTGCTATAAAAGATATTTTATCTCCTAAGCATATATATATATATATATATATATATATATATTCTTTTTTTTTTTAATTCCTAGTATCAGACACATGTTTAGTATATCCAATTATTCATAGTTAAGAAGAAATGTTTGCAACTGACCTGGAAGGCTACTTTATGAACAGGTAGAGAGCTGCCATGTCCAGTGCAAGATCCAATAGGTAGCCTATAAAAGAACCCAGGCTAGGCCCAGGTGTTCGCATTTCTATTTCAATGCTCCTCCCTACTACAAAGAGAATTTTCACATTGCAAAGATAGTATAAACTTACTTATGTGTTGAAGATTTATCCCAACATTCTTTTCTCTCAATTTCCCTCTGATATTGTCACCAATGACCTAGGGGCTATACCTGAAGAAAAGCCAGATTAGAACTTTGAAATGGAACAAGGAGGTCAGCATACGTAAGCTCCCAGAGCAGCACAGGTACAGCGCAAAGTAGAGATGCAGAGTTGAGGCTGACATGGGGCAAGTGTGAGAAGAGCTCACCTTCAGTGAGGAGCCTGCTGTGTGACAGTGGCATGGGCTAAGATGCAGAAGAATCCCCAGAGCTGAACACAGACTTTTGTTTGTTTGTTTGTTTGTTTGATCACTTTGCAATGTGAAGATTTTTTGTGACCCTTTGCCAACTTCTTCCGAAGCCCCCCTCCCCCTGCTCTTTCCCACCTCTGGTGGCTTCAGTTCTGTTCTCTCCTTTTGAAAGTTTAAGGAACTATTGTATTGTTGTATCTTTCTTTCTTTTTCTTTTTCTTTTTTTTCCCCCCTTTGGTTTTCAGCTCCAACCTATGAGTGAGGACATGTGATATTTCTCTTTCTGTGCCTGGCTTTTTTCACTTATAATTTTCTCTAAGTTCCTCTGTGTTTCTTTGAGTGGAAGAATTTAATTCCTTTTTATGGCAGAGTAATATTCTATTGTGTAAATATACAACATTTTTCTTCTCTAGTCATCCGTCGATGGACATCTATGTTGCTTCCAACTCTTAGCTGTTGTGAATAGAACTGTGATAAACATGGGAGTGCAGGTACCCCTTCTACACGATGATTTCCATCCCTTTGGGTATACAGCCAGCAGCAGAATTGCTAGATCGCATGGCAGTTCTATCTGTAGTTCTTTGAGAAACCTCCATACTGTTTTCCCTAATGGCTGCACTAACTTACAGTCCTACCAGCAGTGTAGGAGAGTTCCACATTCTCCACATCCTTGCCAGCATTTGTTATTCTCAGTCTTTTAAACAATGGCCAGACTAACTGGCATGATATGATATATCAATGTAGTTTTGATTTGCATTTCCTTGATGCTTAGTGATGTTGAGCATTTTTTCATGTGTCTGTTGTCCATTTGCATATCTTCCATTGACAAATGCCTATTCAGCTTCTTTGCCCATTTTTTAATCGATTTAATTGTTTTTTTACAGTTAAGTTGTTTGAGTTCTTTCTATATTCTGGAGATTAATCCATTTTCAGATGCACAGCTTGTGAATATTTTCTCCCATTCTGTAGGTTTTCCTTTTGCTGTGTTAACTGTTTGTTTGTTTGTTTGTTTGTTTTGCTCTTCCGTTCAGAAGCTTTTCAGTTTTATATAATCCTGTTTGCTTATTTTTTCTTTTGTTGCTTGTGCTTTTGGGGTCTTGTACACAAAGTCTTTGCCCAGTCCTATTTCCTGAAGTGTTTCCCCTATGTTTTATTTTAGAAGTTTTATAGTTTCAGGTCTTATGTCATTGGTATTTTGATGGGAATTGCACTGAATCTGTAGATTGCTTTTGGTAGTATGGATATTTTTGCAATGTCAATTACTCCAATCCAAGAGCATGGAATATCTTTCCATCTTTTTGTGTTATCTTTAATCTCTTCAGAAGTGATTTGTAGTTCTTATTATAGAGATATTTCACTTCCTTTGTAAAATTGATCCCTAGATATTTTATTTTTTTGATGACTATTGTAAATGGGCTTGCTTTCTTGATCTCTTTTTCTGCTAGTTTGTTGTTGAAGTATAAAAACATTACTGATTTTTTTCATGTTGATTTTGTATCCTTCAACTTTACTGTAATTGTTTATCAGCTCTGAGAATTTTTTTGGTAGAGTCTTTAAGTTTTCCTATGTATAGGATCATGTCATTTGCAAACTGGGACAGTTCGACTTCATCTTTTCCTATCTGTATTCCCTTTATTTCTTTCTATTGCCTGATTGTTCTGGCTAGTACTTCCAACTCTATGTTAAATAGGAGTGGTGAGAGTGGGCATTCTTGTCTTCTTTCTGTTCTGAAAGCTTTTCCCCATTCAGGATCTTGGCAATGGGTTTGTCATATATGGCTTTTATTTTGTTGAGATATTTTCCTCCTGTACCTAATTTTCTGAGAGTATTTATTATGAAGGATGTTGAATTTTGTCAGACGTTTCTTCTGTGTCTATTGAGATAATCATAGATTTTTTGTCCTTGCTTTTGTTGATGTGATGTATCACATTTATTGACTTGCATATTTTGAATCATCTTTGTATCCCTGTGATAATCCCCCTTAATCATGGTATATATATATTTTTGATGTATTCTATTTCCTATTATTTTTTTGAAGATTTTTTTTGTCTATGTTTATCAAAGGTATTGGCCTATAGTTTTTTCGTTGTTGTTGTATTTTTGTCTACTTTTAGTATCAGGGTGATGCTGGCCTCATAGGATGAGTTTGGGAGAATAGCCTCTGTTTCAAGTTTTTGGAATAGTTTGAAGAGAATTGGTATTAATTCCTCTTTAAAAGTCTGATAGAATTCAGTAGTAAAGCCATCTGTTCCTGGGTTTTTCTTTATTGGGAGACTACTGATTACTCATTGTTTGCTATTGGCCTCTTCAGGTTTTCTATTTCTTCTTGGCTCAGTCTTGGTAGTTTGTATGTATCCAAAAATGTATCCTTATGCTGCAAGTTTTCAAGTTTGTTGGCAGATAGCTATTTGTAATAGTCTCTAATGATTCTTTGTTTTTCTGTGGTATCAATTGTAATGTTTCCTTTTTCTTTTCCGATTTTTGTTCTTTGAGTCTTCTCTCTTCTTTTTTTAGTTAACCTACCTAATTTCTTGTCTATCTTGTTTATCTTCTAAAAGAAAAAAAAAAACTTTCTGTTTTATCGATCTTTTGTATCATTTTTTGGTACAGAACTATTTCATCTAGTTCTGCTCTATTCTTAATTGTTTTTTTCCATCTACTAAGTTGTTGATTGGATTGTTTTTGTTTTTTTAGTTTTTGAAGTGTAGAATTGGGCTGTTTATTTGAAATGTTACTTTGTTTTTCATGAAAGTGTTTATTGCAATAAACTTGCCTCATGGTACTGCTTTTGCAGTATCCCATAGATTTTGGTATGATGTGATTTTAGTTTCAGTAATTTCAAGACATTTTTTGTTTTCCTGTTTAATTTCTTCTTGGACCCATAGGTTATTCAAGAGCATGTTGTCTAATTGTCATTTATTTGTATAGTTTCCTGAGGTTCA
This sequence comes from Galeopterus variegatus, assembly GCF_000696425.1. Lineage (NCBI taxonomy): Eukaryota > Metazoa > Chordata > Mammalia > Dermoptera > Cynocephalidae > Galeopterus > Galeopterus variegatus. The sequence goes on from NW_007726722.1 coordinate 162,549, forward strand.
CTTGTTATCGATTTTAAGTTTTAATATGCTGTGGTCTGAAAAGATTTTTGAAATGATTTCAATTTTTAAAAATCTGTTGAGACATGATTTGTGGCCTAACGTGTTATATTATGGAGAATGTTCCATGTGCTGATGAGAAGAATGTAAATTTTGTAATTGTTAAATGAAATATTCTTTGGATATCTGCAAGGTCCAATTGATCTAAAGTGTAGTTTAAATCCTGTGTTTCTCTTTTGATTTGTTGCCTAAATGATTTGTACACATAGTTTTAAACTTATTGTTCTAAGAAGCAGCAGTGTTAAGCCTGGTGATGTATTTGTCTACAGGTACATGTATTTGAATCTATATGTGTAGGTATATTTGTGTGTGTGTGTATGTCTGTGTATATATGTGTGTGTGTATCAATGTATGCATTTACACCTATACTTGTGTACATACGTAAGTGTAGATTCAAATGCATATACTGTATATGTATCAGGGTATTTCAAAAAGTTCATGGAAACATTCATATTATCTTTTAGCTATATTTTCCCACAAACTTGTCAAAGAACCCTTGCATATATCCATACATACACACACACACACACACACACACACACACACACACACATATATAATGAATTCAATCCATATTGTCCTAGGAGATGATGAGAAGGAACAGAACTTTCACCTCTGGTTATTTCCTAAAGAGTATTTATTTCTCCAAAGGTAGTAAGATTTAAGCCAGCCTTCTGGATTTCATAGAACACGTGTAATGGGCTCCACTGATGATTCATGTCACCCCAAAATTTCAAGACGTTTGTAGTTGGGGAAGGATGGAATTAGATCTGCAGTTAGTACACAGTGATGTGCCTATAGTAATAAGTACTCTGTAAATAAGATTTCACTTATATTTTTAGTCTCAGTAGTTAGCAATATATTAGTTATTTCCTTAAATATACTCTCATTAAATTATCAGAACAACCTCTGAGTTAGACATTATTATTTTCATTGTAGCAGATGTGACAACAGAAATTCAAATATTGCACACTAAAAATTAACCTGATAGTTGTATATAACGTAGAGCCAGAAACCATGCCCAGGTGTTTTGACTTCCAATCCTATGCTAGTTTAAAGAACAACAACTACAGCAATCACCCTATAATTGAAAAAAAAATAAAAAACAAAATATTTATATACAAATATAAACATTTATAAGGCTAGAATTTTGTGTGTATTAAAGGATGAAATGATACATTCTATTTGAGAATTCTTCTGTGGGTAGAAGAGAGAAAAAAGCAGAGTGTTACTATGTTGGGAGTGAATTGCAGAAGATGAAGGTTTGTAAATCATTGAGGATAACATAGGTAAAACATTTTACAGAGACCTTTCATCCTTCCAAAAATACTGTGCATAGTTTCATTAGCAGGTCCAAATATTTGTAGACAAGTATTCAAAATTGGCTCTGACTCTGAGTGAAAATATAGAACTAAGCAGAAGTAGGCAAGAGACTGGTGATTTCAGAGAAAAGAGCACACAAATAAGAAAGATAGAAAAACTAAATCTTCTTTTACAACTGCCAAAAAAGAGAAAGTCAGCAACTGCAAATATCTTGAGTTCCCACTGTTTGTCATACACTAAGCTAGAAATTTATTTTCAATTTTAATCTTTGTGTTAATGCTCTGAGGGAGAAATTATGAGAAATAGGTCTTAAATGAATAAAACCAAGGATCAAATTAATTTTTAAAAGTAGCCAAGGACACATAATTAATGAGTAATAAAGAAAAATCTGCATATTCTGATTCCAAAACTCAAATTCCTCCTGCACCCCTATTAACTTATTCTATGTCAGGCACAAGTATGTATCAATAATGTCCAATAGTAAAATATAGGCTTGTATTTGCATAATATTGTATGGTATTTTAAAACCTTGTATGTCTTTTTGTAACCTTGCCTTTAAGTTTGGCATGGTTAGAGATCATTTTAATTTAGGAGGGATATTAAACTCAAAATTCCAATTACTAGGATTTTAGCCCTAATTCTAACACTCACATGATAGTTCACTTATTCAAAATTAATGCATTATGCCCTTGCTATGTCCTAGGTACTCTTTTAGAATAGGAAGTCCTATATCACAGTTCTTTCCCTCAAGGAACTTATGACATACTGGGAAAGAGAGTTGAGTAAAACCATCTGTTGTAACACAGGTGAGAGTTTCCAAAGGGATGTCAGTGGTGCCTTAGGAGTGGAAGGAGAGGAAGCCTGTTTTCACAGAGGGTGGTCAGTCAAAATTTTCCAAAGATAAATAGATTCAAATTGAGACTTGAAAGGTAAGTAGGAGTTAACTGGGCTAAAGATAGGGAATGGAAAGAAGAATTGAGGTGGCTTTTAAGATAAAGGCAAGAGTATAAGTTTGCTGAAGGAAGTCAACACATTATCATGAGCCTTGGAAGTCACATTAAGGAGGTTATATTTCATCCTGAGGACAGAGGGGGCCCTTGAAAGATGACAAGGAGTACAGTGGTGAGACTAGATTTGTGATTTTAAAAGAACACATTGATTCCCATGTGGACCTGTGAGAGAAGTAAGCAATAATCAAGGCCAGTGTATTAGTTAGGTTTGCTGCGTAACAAATGTCATCATCACAGAAAGTTGTTTATGGGACAGTACTCTCTGAAGGCTACTTCCTCCCACATTCCACTAGTGAAAGCAACTTCCAAGGACAAGCACAGTGTCATGGGGTGAAGAATTACATTCGGCACACTGTGAAGTCAAAGCACAGGTGTGGATACAGGGAGAGGAGAAGACCTGGGATCATATAACTCAGGAGCCAGATATTATTTTATTGTGAGGGTCAGTAATGGCCATGATAAAGACAGTGAAAATGGAGGTGGAGAGAATGCCAACTGAAGAGAAATTTGAGTGATTTTGAGTAGAACTTGAGGATTGAAGGCTTGTAATTAGTGGAAGAAAGAAGCAAGGGTGATGTACAGGGTTTCTGCTTGCACAGCCAGGTGCACAGCAGTGGCACAACCAAGCCGGAGAAAGACAGGTGGAGGCTCAGTGAGAAAAAGCACCGTAGTTCCTAGGACAGAGTACTTGGACTAGAACACTAACTAGTCTAAATAGTAATATTCAATAATAGTGATTTTATCATTGTTATTATCTCTTTTGTGTTTAGCATTTCCTCTGCCATCATTCAAAACTACTCCTCTGAATTATCTATCTTGATTTATACTGTCAATATCCACTCAGGTTCCTAGCTACATAGCATATGTTCAATATATGCTACTTGTTTTTTTGTTGAAAGTACATGGTGAATCAATAAATATATAACATTTTTTTTCTTATAAAAGCAGAGTAAATAGCTCTTGAAAGTGAAATCCTTGCGTTTTAAATTCCATTTGAATGTTTTCACTTTAAAATGTTGTGCTATAGTCATCAAGAATTTATTCTCTTTGATATATTTTTGGTTAGGTTTCAAAAAATCAGCTCTTTGGACTGAAATTCTCTCTCTCTCTCTCTCTCTCTCTCTCTCTCTCTCTCTCTCTCCTTCCTTCTCTCAAAGTACACTGCTTTACTAATTCAAAGCTTATAAGATGTTTTAGCAGCCAACACAAACTCTTTAGCAAAATCCATACCCTTTCCATAGGGTTTGAGGAAAACGAAGCAGTGAACCTCTGAGGCATGTATGTAACCTTTCTGTTTATGTGTTTTGTTTTGTTTCAAGGTTAGAGGGTTGTTAAATGAAAGATAACTTAGAGAGAAGCCAGTTGTTCTCTGGGATGCATAAGAAGGCTTTTTATAAAGTCCAAGTTTATCTTTGTGTTTGCTCTCAGCCTTTAGCATTTTTCTTTATATTAGAGATCTTAAAACACAGTGCAACTTTATATGAGTTTATGAATATTTGTACACATTGATAGATGCAATGTGATGACTTTTCAGGATTTTTTAAATCTGAGCATGGTGAAAGTAAAAATAGTCAATCAGTAGATTTTCTAATCCTTAGGAAAATATTAGAGATGACAAATTCCACTTAAAAATGTAATTTAGAAAAAATGGTAATACTTATTATGTGCCAGGTGCTTATAATATGTCAGGGACATTTTACCTTTACACCAACACTTTGAATTAGGAATACTACTAATTCTCTTTTCCATATGAAGAAAACAAAAATGGTGCTTGGATATGTCGTGTAGTGACACCAAGATCACAGACATATTACATGGTAAAAACTAGATTTGGACTCAGTTCTGGCTCCCAAGTTCAAGTTATTAATCAACTTGCTACACTGCAGAACACCTATCTATCATGATAGCATGCCCCAGTCCTAATGAAATCACTCATTTATATAAATTATAGTAATAATTAATCCTATAGTTTTTTTGAATGTCTTCTTTGTTTTTGTATACACTTATATTACTAACAAGATTTCCTTCAGGGAAATCACATAATTAGACGGCACTAGAGCCTTGTCTGAAACATAGTTTTCCTAAGTAATATTTCATGGACTTCCAAACTCTTCTTCTTATTTTAATTTTTAATTAAATTGTGTAAGCACACTTGACATGAGATCTATCCTCTTAATAATTTTAAAATGTAAAATACAGTAAGTATTATCTATAGACACAATACTGAATAGCAGATCTCCAGAATTAACTTATCTCAAATGACTGAAATTTTATACCCATTGACTATCAACACCCTGTTGCCCCCTTCTCCCAGCCTCTGGCAAGCACCGTTCTGTTCTTTGATTCCATGATTTTGACTATTTTAGGTCCTCATGTAAGTGAAATCATGTAGTATTTGTCCTTCTGTGACAGTTCAATTTCATTCAATAAAATGTCCTTCAAGTTAAGCCATGTTGTCATATATTGCAGGATTTCTTTCTTTTTAAAAACTAAATAATATTCTTCTGTATTTGTATGCATATGGCACTTTTCTTTTTTTTATCCATTCATCAATCCATGAACATTTAGGTTGTTTCATGTCTCGGCTTTGGGAGTAGTGCTGCAGCAACATGGAGGTAATAATACCTCTTCAAGATCCTTATTTCACTGGGGAAAGGAGAGTCTCTTCAACAAGTGGTGTTTGGAAAACTAAATATCCAAAAGCAAAAGAATGAATTTGGACCTTTATATAACAGCATCCACAAAAACCAACACAAAATAGATTAAAGATTTAAATATCAGATGTAAAATTATAAAACTCCTAGAAGAAATCACAGGGGAAATACTACATGACATTTGTTTTGGCAATGATTTTATGGATGTGACATAAAAAAATACAGGCTACAGGAACAAAAATAGGCAAGTGAAACTACATCAAACTAAAAACCTTTGCACAGCAAAGAAAACAATCAACAGAGTGAAAAGGCAACCTCTGGAATGGGATAAAATGTTTGCAAATCATGTAAAAAGAGGTTAATTTCCAAAGTATATAACTCCTTTGACTCAATAGCAAAATAAACCACAACAAAATACTATAATAATTCAATTAAAAAGTGTGCTAAGGACTTCAATAGACATTTCTCTTAAGAAGACACGCAAAAGGCCAATGTCAGTAATCATCAAGCAAATGCTATTTAAAATGACAATGAGTGACTTCAGGCCTGTTAGGGAAGCTGTCATCCAATAAACCAAAAGACAACAAGCACTGATAAGAATGTGGAGAAACTGGAGCCCTTGTTCACTGTTGGTGGCAATGCCAAATGTATCCACCGTGGGAAAAAAGTATGGAGGTTCCTCATGAAATAATAAATTTGACTACAGTATGGTTCAGCCATCCGACTCTTCTTTTTAATGATGGTTCTGAATACAGGAAGGAATGAGGAGGCACACGCTCCTTGACTTCAAAGAGACAGGATGTTAAAAGAAGGAATAGGACCTGTTTCTGGCTTTCTCTTGGAAGCGAGTAAAGATTCCAGTTATTCTTTCAAGGACCAAGAAGATTTGCCTGTTCTAGTAACATCATCATTCCTGCTTCTGCCTCTACCCCTTAGAAACTGAAGTCAAAGATATTTTTTTTTACAGGAGTCTTTTATTATTTCAATGAGATTTAATGCTCACAATATCACATACCACTTAGTAACCGCATGACATCCAGAGAGAAATGTACTCTCTTTGAACATTATTTTGTTCATTTTTAACAATAAAACCTACCTCATAATATCACTTTGAACAGAAAAGGACATAAATTTGGGGGGTTAATTAAGCTCACCTTGAGACATAAGTGGCCAATAACAGTTTGTTTCCTAAGACCAGATTTTTTAATCAGAAAAAGAGCACTAGGAAATTAATAATAATAAGAAGAATTAAAAACTTACATGGACTTTTTCCTTCTTTTTCCCCCCTCTCTAATTTTATTTCTTTTTCTCCTTTTTCCTGCCTTCCCTTTCTAATCAATACAGTTCAAAACCAATTAGATGCATCCAAGCAAGGCAAGCTTCTCTGTGCATGTGTTGGAGGGAGGAGGGTAATAGGAAAGAGGTTTGCCCCAGGAATATCTATCAGAGCCTGAACATCTACAGGGTAGAAGTGATGTCCCAGCAAAGGGTGTCAGAGACCAAACACTGTGAGCTCACTGAAAGGTGTGGGGTGGGAAGAGCCAGGATGTGGTGTAGGGGTTTCAAGTCCAAGTGAGGTAAGTGTGTCCTTGTGAGGTGGGAATGCTACCATGATCATGTTCTGATGACCAGAATGAGGTGTCAAAACCCCAGTGGTGTGCAGAGGGCATCTGCACATTGGGAGGGTGTGTGCCCTGTGGTTGTTGCAGCCCTGGTCGAGTGAAAGAGAGGAAGGCATCTGAGGAAGAGATTTCCTTTTGGAAGTCTTGAAGACTCTACAGGGTGAAGAGGGTGTTTGCAAGGAATGGGGGTAGGTGACAAGGGTATTGGGTGATTGTCTCTGTGCAGGGCAATTGATTAGTAAGTGAAAACATTGAGGAAAATGGGATTCAGTCTTCTCCAATTGATAAAAGATGTTGCACACAGAGTAAGAACTCTGGGGTGAATTCTAAGATGTTAAAATAGAATTGGAGGTACTGGTGCAAAATTTTAAGATGAATAAATAAAATGGATGGGTATATAAATGAATACAGATGTCAATATGTGTGTGGGTACATGCATCCCCTTAATCTGCTCAGTGAGAGTGCCTGAGAACAGCAACATCCTGAAAACAGTGAGTAAGCACATAGTGTGCCCAGAGATTAGATCTCACACACGGTTCTCCCTGAATAAAACCAAGACTTCTTGGAAAAATGGCTGACTCCAGGGCTGACACAGGGAAAATGCAAGATGAGTCAAAACATCTAGTTGTGCTAAATAATAAGAATTTCCTCAAAGAATAATAAGGACCCATGGCAAAAAGACACAGAGTATAGTTTGAGAAGACTCCCAATAGTCAAATATCAAAACATTTGAACAGTATCTATTATGAACAGACTTGAATAGAGTAAGAAACAATGTATTTGTCCACACTGTCATATATAAATGAATAAATTGAGAACACAGTGTTTATATCACATCAAAGTACCTCCCCACAAGATACATATCAATTCAAAGGAAATTTTTTAAAAATAGCTTTCCAGCTGAGAAGTTGGGCATAGATCACATTAATTAAATGATCAAAATTACCATCATCAATAACAGGACAAATTGAAATTGTGTGTCATCTAATCGGCTGCAATGAGAAGAACACAGCATTACATTTGTGATACTCCTGCTCAAGAAGCATCAAATGAATCTAATCCTGAGGGAACATCCGACAAATCCAAGCAAGAGGCACTCTGAAAAGCAAACTACAGCAGCAACAAATCACCACAAAACGTCCTGTAGTCCTCAGAAGTGGTGAGGTCACGAAAGTCAAGGAATGGTGAGAAATTACTCCACATCTAAGGAAACTAAAGAGAAATGACAACTAAATGTAATGGATGAATCTGGACTGTAAAGGATATTATTAGGATAAATGGAAAAATTTGAATGGGGTCTAAGGTGTAAGTGGCAAGAATGTATCGATATTAATTTTCTGACTTTTATGGCCATATCAGATTACGTAGGAGAAATCCTTGTTTGTAAGAAATACACAATAAAGTGATGGGGCATGTTAGCATCTTGCTCACAAATGGTCCAGAAAATAAAAGTTTTTATTCTGTTCTTGCAAATTTCCTACCATGAAAAGTTTGTTTCAAATAAAAAGAAGGGAAAAAGCCATGGTGAATGTTTACAAAATGCTTTGTTCCATTCGAAATTCTTTACATATATTATTCATTAAATGTTTAGAACAAATTTGTGGCAGGTCTGTTTTTATTTCTAGTTTAGAGAAAAGATAACTAAGGAAGAAAGAATTAAATGTTTGGTTCTGTGTTTCTACAGAGAAAGAGGAAAGGGTTTGGGAAATGAAAACATTGAGGCCCCAAGAAACTTGACGTTGCTGAACACATCACAAAATAATATTTGAGGAGGAAGGATTGGATCCAGACAAACTTGTACTTCAACCTTTGCCCCAATAGGTGAATTGAGGCCAGTCACTTAAATAATTATGCAGTTTTTCCTTACTTGCCTAATGAGAATAATGTTCTATATAGGTTTGTGAGAAAATGATGAACTAATAAATATGAAATGATCGCTCGGCACCTGACACAGGCCATGCACCTGCCTCACTTTAGCAATTATCATGAGCTCTACAAGTGGCTTCCCATGGCTGCATCATGCATCCAGGATGCTTTAAGGAGCAACTAAATATTTTTTGCCATATTTTACTGATTCTAGGCAGGAATGACCTCCTAATGCTCTCAAATCCATCTCACCCAGAAGATAAAATGTCCTGACTCATTATTTTTTAAATAATCTCTTGTGATTAGATATTTTATTTACTTATTATTTCATACATGATCATTCTCTATTTTCGGTGTGATTATTCTGATAATCAAAATTCCAGGTAAATTAGATCTTTCTTTATTTCTGCTGTCTCTTTCTCAAGGACTGAAAGCTCACACATATTATACACTTTGATAATGTTTGACTGCAAACTCACGTGCACTTGATTTTGGTCTATGGAAATCATGTGTGCTAATATTTAAAATGCTTTTCTTCAGAGATGTTTTGGTTTGCTCCTGTCAGTGTCAGGAGGCTCAATCAATTTGTGACCATTTGATTTTCCCTTGAGATTGCCTATCTTGGGGTCTCAGCTTCAGCTCACCTGTCTTACAGCTGGCCCAGTGACTAGCCTTGTAAGTAAAGTGCTACAAGTGTCATTTGCAATCAAGGAAAATCCTTCATCCTCTTTTCTTACTCTAGTGTCAGCCCATTTTTGATTTTTTCTCTTGTCATAGTTTCTCTTGTTTGGGTGGAGTTCCTTTTGCAATTTTTTATTTTTTTACTTTCTTTCGAATTAGTCATTTTATGGTGGAATGATCCTTCTTAATGCATAATCAGTCCATCATACCAGCTAAAAATTTTTTGAGGAAGGTAATGCTTTTCTTAAAACACATGAAGCACAAGGAATGGGAATTGTTGATGAATTAAACCATATTATATAAAGAATTGCTATTTGTAGTATCTAAGGATCCTACAAAGAAAATAAATAATATAAGCCACACTCTTGGACAAAAATCATCATCATGATCATCATCATCATAATCACATAAAACATTTAGTTTTGAGCAAAAATTGGCAACTTGTACAAATTAACAATACTAGGGTACTTCAGAAAGTTGCAGAAAAATTAAATCTTTCCATACATTTTTAGAGGTACACTTGTATTAAGGCAATAGCAAAATAAAAGAGAAACATAAGCAAGAACTATACAAGCACATCATGAAAAAGAAAACTATAAGGGTAATAAACACTTGGAACATTCTCTGTTCCTTTATCAATCAGGAAAATGTAAATCAAAAAGCTTCCAGGGAAAGGATATTACTTTGCCATGTGATAAGCTTTGGCCAACGGAATATGAGCAAAATGACAATTTGTCACTTTCAAGTAGAAGCGTTAAGTGACAGCACATTGAATATCATTTTTACCCTCTGCTATGAGATTGGCAATGTTTAAAACAGGAGCTGCTCCAACAGCCCAGGTCCTCTAGTAAAGATGATTCAAGCAGAGTCATAGACAACCTATGATGGACATACAACATTAGAACTAAAAGAAAACAAACATTTTTTCATGTAAGCTGTTAAGATTTGGGTGCTGTTTATTACTGCAGCATAACCTAGCCTTTATTGGCTGAGATAATACAGTAAACATTTAGACATAGATAGAATAAAATACTTATTAGACAGTTCATGAAACATGCATGAGATGTTCCTAGCAAGACAATTATAACAACAGAAAGAGAAATTAATTAAGTAGAAACAACCCATGCACCCATTAACACAATTATGAATAAAAACAATGTACTATGTTCATTTAATAGAATCTTCTATGAAAACAAAAATAACCTACACTATACACAATAGCACTGATGAAATCTCAAGAACCCAATACTAGATAATAATGTTAGGTATACAGAATACAAAATGTATAATTTAATTTCTATAAAACTCATGAAAGACCACAGTAGTGTGTTGGTCTTGCAGAGGGGGAGAACATTCCTTGGGCTACAAAGTGGAGTAGGGGGGAAAGGGAAGGGGGCGGGTGGTTGGGAATACTTGGGTGGGGGACACAGGGTACCAAAGCAATTTGTGGTAATGGGTATGCTACCAGCATGAATCTGGCCTTCACAGCAGGGCATGAGGGGTGTCAATCAGCTTTGCATCTCATGAATATTCTTATTAAAAGTAATTTAAAAAATAAAGTAAATGGAAAAATAAATACCCCCAAACAAAATAAACAATGAAGTATTTAAGGATATAACATTATATTATAAAATGGCAAAGAAAAGCAGAGGACTAAAAGACATAATAGTCAGGAGAATGACTGTAGTGAATACTGTTACATGCCATCAAATTCTCCCTGATAGCAATGTTGGCTGCTGATGATCTGTAGTCTGCCAAACCCTGATACAAAGAGTCAACTGAAATTAGTTTAGTTATGAGGTAAAAATGTCCTAGTGGTGGAATGGGAGCTGAAGAAGGAAAGGGAATCTACAAAGTGGGCATGTGGAGTGTTACCAACTGTGAAAACTTTGGAAAACAGTGTAGAGCACGTAAGTCTGAATCGTCACCACCTTCTCCTTGGAGAGGGGCCAGGGAGCTTTTGTATTTATATACCAACTACTTTCAGTCATTGATTTAAGTTGTTCTCAAAAGATAATAATTTTTCAGCACTTCTGGCTGACCAAGCAGGTGGCAAAGGAAGTTACAGAAGACAGACACAACCTTTAACTACAGAATTGAATGTCCAGCATTCAGCAGTTAGGCCAGTGTCTAACTAGGTGCTTCTTTGGAGGAAACACGTAGTAGACTAGGCTAGTCATGATACATACATACACACACACACACACACACCCACACACACCCCCCCCCCCACACACACACATATATACAATACTGGAAATAAACATTGAGAAATAAATATAACCATTGAAGAAATTATGTAATTAGTTTAATCAAATCTATGGAAATAAAGGTGAAAATACCTAAATGGGTAATTTTCCTAGAAAATTTAAATTACAGGAATTATATAAAAAGAAAAAAAAATCTAAGGAGACCTATCACCATACAATAAATTGGAAAGTCCTCCAAAATATAGTAACAAACAACCTATTAAAAATATCTAGACCCAAGCAATATAATACACTAATTATATCAAACTTATAAAGAAAATAGAACCAATGTAATTAAAGTGTTCCAGAATACATGCAAAGAAGAGACACTAAACTTGTTTCATAAATCCAGCATGATGGTGACACCTGACAAAGATATCATAATAAACAAAATCACATGAACAAGAGAAATCAATTTAATTTGTCATTTAACTCTAAATTAAGCTAAAAATTCAGTATGACAATTCTAGAATAAATATAAGCAGCTTTTTATTTTTGTGACAGCAAACTAATCCTAACTTCATAAGGACAATATGTCCTTTAGAGTTGATTTGAAAATTATAAAACAAACAAAACAATTGAGAATCTGGCTTACCACATGCTAAAACATCTCACAATACTGTAAGTAAAACAGCTTGCTATTGGAGTATAAATTCACAAAAAACTCAATATTTAAAATAATCTAAACATGCACTCATAAAATCTAAATGTTTATTATAAGACAAAAATAGAAATATTAATGAAGGTGGAAGAGTCAATAAATCAGTTAGTTGACTTCTCATCTGAAATAAGAAACTTGGACCCCTACCTCACAACTTTTAGAAAAGTAAATTCCAGTTGAATCAAATATATCAATTTAAATCTCAATCAGTACTAATAATAGAAGAAAACATATTAGAAGTCTTACATGCAAGTCATAATGTCCAGAATTCAGAAAGAAAACATTTTTACATATAAAACAGAAATTTTAAAATAAATTCCTTATAGTAACATATTAAGCTATAAAACTAAAGTCAAATGACAAGTAGCAATTTAAAAATTTGTTAACACACCTAAAACATGCATTTGAGATAAATTTCTTACCAAATAAAAAAATTACATGTCAATTAATATGGTAATAGTAACCCAATAGAATTATGTGCAAAATAAAGGGCCATACAATAAAGAAATAAAAATGTAAATACATAAAAAAAATTTTCCAATTCACTTAAAAAAAAAAGTAAAGCAAATTAAATTAATAATAGGGTACACAGACTTATAGGTAATAGTTTCAATAACATAATACAGGTGACGCTAAAGGAAAGTAGGTATTCTCATATGTTTTTGAAGGATGTTTAAATTGGTGCCACTCACATTTTGGTAAAATTTATCAAAATTTATCAAAATGTTCCAAAAGTTTTATCAAAATTTAAAATGCATATAGTGTTTCCTCCACAACTGTCCACTTCTTGAAATTATTTTTCTAGTTGTACTGTGTGTACCACTCCCATGTGCACCACAAAGTACTGCACTGTTGCAGTAATAAAGGACTAGAATGATCTTAAATGTTTATCTATAAAAGGGCAAACAATGGAACATACATCCACGCAGTGGAATACTAGCCAGCTCTGAAAAATACTGAGTGAGCACTACATGTGCCAATGTGGAGTCATATCTAAAATACTTTCTTATAAGAAAAAATAAATAAGTGTAATAGTGTGTAAATCTTTGATTTTAAAAATGTTGTGAGCATATACCTAAATATATGTTTGTATACCTATGTCAGCTGCCCACTCCTGTGATGCAGGCTGTTGGATGAAACACTAGACAGCATTACCTCTCCCCATTATGAGGAATTTATAATTAGAAGAGATACAGGAAAATCAAAAGCAAAGGTAGCTAATATTCATTAGATATAAGCGCTAACAGTGGTTGGCTGTTCCTGGCTAAAGAAACTAGTAAGTTAGCAATGGGAGGAAAAGTTACTCAATTGTTATCATTTATTCATTAATACAGTTTAGATTTTGTATTGTGTTTTTTTATTTCCATATCATTTATGACTTGGGAATGAAAGCCACAGAGATAAAATCTGGCATCTTTAATCCAAACTATGAGTTAATTGACACAAAGCTGAAGAATGGTCTTAGAGGCTGATGGGAACAAAAATCAGCTATGGAGAGCCAAGCAGGAAACCTGATAATCAACTGGCGTTAGCCAGAAAATCACTGCAAGAATGGCACTTTTACTGTGCACATTTCTGCAATGAGTGAGCACCAAAATCGGGTTTAAAAAATTGACAATTCTTTAACCATTCTCTGTGAATCTTTCATTTTTTGTACCAGTGACTCCAAGACCACAGCTCCAGGTAGGAAGAGTGACTGAATAAACCTGAAGCATCTGTCTCTGACGGACCACCAAGAGGCTGGGAGAGAAAGGATAATGCTCCTCCTGTGTCCATAGCTGGAAGTTGCCCACAACATACCCCTAATACTATACACAATTGGAGACTCCACTAAAATAAAATTGGAATTAGATTCTGAGATAAAGAAAAAAAATCACTACAATTATTTCTCTCAACTGAGAAATAAAACTCTGTTAAAAATAGCTTCAGCAATTAATAGAACACAGTTCAGTGTTCTGCAAAATAATCTTCCATAATAGCTTCGTGGACCTCTGTATTCCTGAGTTATTTCTATATGAGAATCTACACTGTGGACACCAGGGATCTCATTGATGTAATCAGAGAACATGTACAACCAATTCATTTTACCCTGTACTCTTCATGATGTTAATTCCTCTGTCTCACAGAGATAATGTTTTAGAACAATGTCTGCTGTGATTTTTACTCTTTTTAGTTCCATGCTGTTCTGATTGTTTAAGAAATCTTTTTAAGCAATAGAAACTGCAGTCCTTCCTTAATCTCCTTTAGCATCATACATGTTGCCTATTTGAGAGAATTATCCTCACCCCCTCAGTATGTGTTTGACAAATTTGTATGTGCTACGTTAATTCACAAAGCCATTACTTCTCTCCTAGCTCCTATGGAGCAGGTTTCCTTCAGCAGGGGCCTTTCAGCCTTCTGATTGATCTCCTGTGGGGCTTGCATTTCCAAGTAAAATAATGTCCCCTTTGCCCATGAAAAACGGCTCACTTTTCCATCTAGCCTTCCATTTTCCACCTGAAAGCCATGGGCTGGATTCAAATGTTCCCCATTCTCTGTCCCAGAGCAGGATTCTCGGAACTGCATTTTGTTTGTCTGTTTTATTCTCACTGCTAAAAAGATGTAGAGATGAAATACAGTGTGAGCTGGCACTGTCTTCAAACCCCTCCCCTAGCCACTTTATAGTTCCCGGGTTTCCTAGTGGCGGGAACCTGAGAAAGTTGCCTTCCCATATTGTCATGAGCAGAAAATGAGGGTATTACATTAAAAACAAGCAAACAACATCTGCCTCATAGTAAGTGCTCAATAAATATTCAATGTTATTGTTATTACTTCAATTACCGTTATTAATGCAGAATGTTGGGCACACTGGGCTACAAGACATTTGTGTGGCACATAGGAGGAAAGAAACCCGTGTGGGGCAGAATGGTGGGGATTTATGGAATATCCACCAAGAGAACCCATGGAAGCCCATAATACCCAGCACACTCAATGTTAGAGGTGGATTAATTTGGAGAATGGAACTTGGCAATACTGTTTTTCATCCCATGATAAAATAAAAATAATGTGTGTGATTTCAAAAATAACAACAAAACTTAAAACCTGAAGTTGTGTATGGAAGCAGCATAAAACTGTTAGGTATGGCCCTGCTCCCACCCCAAGCTCACCTATTCCGTCCTTCACTGCCCCCTAGTGCAGAAGGACATACATATTTACTGTACGGCAGATAGACCTTGATTATAAGGCAGGAACTTATCTGTTATCTATTTTATTGTGTGTTTCCTTCCACTATGTGGTAGGCAGAAATACTGGAAGATTACACAAACAGACAAACCCACCGTGTCTGACTTCTCTATCTCTCTCCCTTTCTTCTTTATTTATTTTTTAAATTAGAGTTTAGTTATATTATAAAATTCTCTATCTTACACATTTTTCGAACGATATTATTCAAAGTTATTTTAAAGTCTTTGAGCAATACCCTCAGTACCTAGATTTCTAACAGATTTTTTCATATTGTCTTCTATTGTTTTTTTTTGTTTGTTTGTTTGTTTGTTTTGTGTGTGTGTGTGTGTATTGGATTTGGCTCTTTGAGCCTGTCTCTTGTCGCACCCAGTAATTTTATTCAATTTCATGTTAATATTGGAGATAAAAATTTTTATAGACTGAAGATGATATCTTTATCTACAGAGCCTCTAACTTCCAATGACAGGAAGTGAGACTACAGGGCAGGTCACCTTGCTTTAATCAGATACTAAGGATTTTTGGATAGATTTCACTATTGGGGAGGCCTGATATAATATCAGGTGCCTTAACTGAAATCTTAGGGTTTACATCAGGGCCCTATCCAACACAGTGTCACTACTGAGAGTTCTGATTGGCTTATATCCTCTGACTGCCACGTTCTTGGGGCAAAAGCCCTCAGAGTAGGGGGCCACAGCCCACAGAGAGCATATCTAATCAATTCTAAATTAAATAATGTTGATTCTCATTTGATTTTAGAATAGGGTTTTTAGGTAAATGCATGCATAGGACAAACACCCTCAGGTAGGAGGCCACAGGCCAAAAATAGTGTGACAAAAGCCCATCTAATGAACTCTAATCACTGTTTAGGTATGAGATTGTATACTTTAATGTTTTTAGGAACAACAGGTGGTTGTCATACCGATCCTGTTAAGAGATTTTAAGAATTACCGAAGAGAAAGTTGTGGAAAAAATGTTTGCTAGGGTCAAGCTGTCTGTTGGGGGAAACTTTACAGATAATTGTATTTAGGTTTTATCCTAAGAATGTAACTTTTGCTTACGGGGAAGTCATACTTTAGAAACTGAGCCGGTTTGACCAGCTTAGCTTTTCACTCATTGTACTTTGGAACGTCACTTTGTTTATTTTACTGATGTTACTAGTTTGCACTGTTAAACTATACTTACCCATAGACAACTTTTGTAACTCTGTTCACGTTCTTGTGTCCTTCTGTAATGATCGAATCAACTGAATTTTCTTGTGAAACTTCCTTGTCTTTGCAATACAAAAACAGAAGCTAACTTTGAATCAGGGCTGTTAACATTCAGCTTTCTTCTTCTAATGGAGGAGTTGCTGGGGTGCAGTCCCTCTGGGCTTCTCAACACATTCATGGTGCTTTGAGTAATCCTTCTTTGCATTTCCGTTACACAGGGAGAAGTGTAACAAGTTCTGGCAATTGGCTTCTAGGTCTCTTATCTAACACCACTTAAGAACTGGCAAATGGATTCAGGGTACAAGCCATGCAGAATGTTGGCTCGCCTCTCTGTTCTCCTCTGGCTTCTCAACCAGACAAGACAGCCCTGCTTGTAGTGGTAGCCAAGAAGTTCACATCTTTCCCTCATAGCCATATTTGCAGCTCAGAATCTCCACTTTCCAGTAGATCTATTGCTCTACAGCCCAAAATGTAGCAAAACCTTTTAGAGAAAAAGGTGTACAGAATAACGCCTGTCCCTATTGTGTTTTTACTTCTCCTCGGGGTCTGGGCCATTCAAATTTCTTCCTCTGCTGCTTGCCTTTGACCTTCCCCCTCTTTTGAGTGGATTTTATCCAATTTTTAGCCGGGTTTCAGGATGGCAGTTGATCTGATCGAAGATATTCATTCACTGACAAAATGAAAGCTGGTTTTCAACCCTCTTTGTTTCACCACTTTTTCTTTATGTTGGAGTAATGTGATGGCAGAATCAGGTTGGGACTTATGACTTCTCTCTACCTCTCTGATCCGTCTTCATGTCTTTGTCTCCTACTCTTTCTCTTCCACTATAGTTGGGCTGGCTTCAAGACTTCTCTGAGGTGTGTGAATGAGGTTCCTCAACATGCAGGGAGACAAACTAGTTCTACCTAAGCCATTCACTCCAAATCTGTCTGTTTCTACAACTGTGCTTTAAAGTATCCAGTGCTTGCAATGAGTGGGAAAAGTCATCCTTTGAGCCTTACTCTGTATTTTTTTCTTAGTAATTCTCTCGGCAAAGAAGGGGTTAAATAAGAGTCATTGTCAGGTAGAATATGATCATTATTGGGCTCTTAGCTACAACATTATCAAAATTTCCTTAAAACAACTTCAACCACAAATTAAAAAAGAAAAATACATTTTCTGTTTACTATACACAGAAAATATAATGGGGGCTTTTATTCTCTCAAGGGATTTTCAGGATAATTCTATATACCTTTCCTATTTTATACACAAGAAAAATAAGTCTCACACTAGCTGAGCACAGTGCGGCTGGTCTCAAATAAAGACAAAAAAAAAAAAAAAAAAAAAAAACATGGTCTGCCCAAAGTTGCTCACCTAGGTGTGTGCTTCAAAACTAGGCTTGATTTCGGTATTCATACAACGTCAGCCATTGCAACACCCACATTTTTCAGGAAATATGAATACACTGTGAGATACTAATAAGTATTCTGTTAAAATAAATGTTTATGTAAACAAATAGTCTTGCAAAGTTTTGTAATCCCATACCCCTTTGCAATGTATAAAGTGTATCTGCATGCTCAGAGCACTGAGACACCCCATGGAAAGCATGACCCTTAAGGACCCAGAATTTTTCAAACTCACTTTGCCTCAGAATCCTTTTCTCATGAAATGTCCTCTAATATTATATGGCTCACTAATGTCCCAAAGAAAGACTGTTGGAAAATGTAAGCTACATTACACAATTTTACAGTTTTCATAGAGACTGTAGCACATTCTCAGCTCATTATGAAAATACAATCCGATGGGGTGGTGAGCTAGAAAAAAGATATTTACCTTTTGAGAATCTCTCATAACCAACCTGGAGTTTAGTGTCAAGCTCCTGTCCCCTGCGGGGTCAAGAATGTCATCAGGACTTCCAGCTTAAGTCTGTCGATAGTGAACAGAACAGCACAATAGGGTAAATGGTTCCCAGAGGGTGCAGGGTGCAGGTCTTCGAGGAAAATTGCTACAAAGTCTGCTGTTAACTGCTTGCCTCTACTAGCATTAGCTCAGGAAGTATTTGGACTGACCCTGCATGCAAGATAGACTGGAGGTATTCTCCTACATGTTGTAGGTATTTAGCAGCATCCTTGGTGTATTAGTCCATTTCTGTTGCCTATAACAAAACTAGGTGATATATAAGAAAACAAACCTTAATGCTTATAATTTCAGAGGCTGAGAAGTCCAACCTACAGGGAATGCATCTGGTGAGGGTCTTCCTTGGTGGTGGCTGTACAGCAATGCAGGGATCTCACATGGCAGAGCAGAGAAAGAGAGCAAGACAGATAGAAAGAGAGAGAGAGAGAGAGAGAGAGAGAGAGAGAAGAGAGATTCTCATATGCTCTCCTTTTAAAGCCCTCAGAACAATATCCATGACCACAATCAGTCTATCAATTTATTACTCAGTGAATTTATCCACCATTCACTAGGCATAGTCCTCACAATCCAATCACCTCTTCAAGCCCCCACCTTTCAACTACCACAATAACATTTCCCACCCTCTTAACACTGTCACAGTAGGGGTCAACCTTTAGGGGGACATTCAAAGCAAAGCATTCCACCCCTGGCTCCCTGAAAACTCATGTCGTTTTCACACACCGATACCTTCATTTCATCCCCAAAGTCTTAACTTGGTTCAACTCAAAAGTCCAAAATTCAAAGTCCCATTTATGAAATCAAAACAAGTTATCAACTTCCAAGATACAATGATGCAACAAGCATAGGCTACGTATTACCACTGAAAAAGGGAGAAGTAGGCCAAAAGAAAGGGGTAACAAGTTCTAAATGAGTCCAAAACCAGCAGGGCAGGCATTAAATCTCAAAGCTGG
This sequence comes from Galeopterus variegatus, assembly GCF_000696425.1. Taxonomy (NCBI): domain Eukaryota; kingdom Metazoa; phylum Chordata; class Mammalia; order Dermoptera; family Cynocephalidae; genus Galeopterus; species Galeopterus variegatus. Next base: position 181,948 of record NW_007726722.1, read on the forward strand.
AGAATCAGGTACCTTGATTCCATATTCGATGTCCTCTGCATGCTTGTGTGGGGGCTAGATCCACAACTCTGGGGGCAGCATAGCTCCTATGGCTTTTTGGTCTCCGGCTGCATTTCAGCTCTCCTAGTCTGGCACTGCATGCTGGTAGCTCCACAATTCCAGGGTCTCGATGGCAGTCCCACTCCTATGGCTCCACTAGGCATGGCACTGGTGGCGTTTCTATGCTGCAACTCTGATGCCGTGTTTCTGCTTGACATTGCTCTAGGGAAGGATGCCTGAAGAGACTCCATCCCTGTGATAGATCCCTCCCTGGGTCCCTAGGCTTTTCCATATATCCTTTGAAATCATGGTGGAGGCTCTCAAGAATCCACAGCTCCAACATTCTGTGAGACTGAAGACAACACCATGTGGACACCACTGAGGCTTCCCGCTTGTATCTTCCAAAGTGGCAGGTCCAGCTACACCTGGGGCCAAATTAGCCACAGCTGGAGCAGCCAAAGCAGCCAGGGTGCTGGTGCTGGAAGCAGCTTCCTGAGGTGTTCCTGGGCAGCAAGCCAGTGGAGGGGACCTCTAGCCTGTTCCCCAAGACCATTCTGTCTCCCTAGGCCTCTGGTCCTGTAATGGAAAAAGCAGCCTCAGAGATCTCTGAAGTGATTTCAAGGCCTTTCTCTCATTCTCTACCACATGGCCAGGGTGCTGCAAATTTTCCAAATCTTTACGTTCTGCTTCCCTTTCTTGTGTACTAATATTCTTAGCAAATGGTTTGCTAGGCTACACCCTTGCATTTTTCTCCAGAAAATACTCTTTGTTTCTCTACCACATGGCCAGGCTGCGAATTTTCTAAACTTTTATGCTCTGTTTCTCTTTCAAATTCTGGCTTTATGCCATGACTTTGCTACCATAATTCAGTGTAGGTTGTTACAAGCAGCCATTCAGCTTCCTGAATGTTTTGCTGCTAAGAAATTTCTTTTGCCAAATACTCTGAATCAGTACCTTGAAGTTCCACATTCTGTAAAGCTTTGGGGCAGAAACAAAATGCAGCCAAGTTTCTTGCCAGTTCATAGCTAAGGTGATCTTTGCTCAAGTTTCCAATAAGCTCTTTCTCATTTCTATCTGGGATCTCTTAAGTATGGCCTTTGTGTCCATATTTCAATCAACATTCTTCTGACCACCATTTAACCAGTCTCCAAGAAGTTCCAAACATTCCTGGTTTTCTTGTCTTCTAACCTTTCACCAGTATCTAGGTTTTTTTCCCAGCATGCTCCTTCAAATTCTTCCAGCTCTCCTCAACACCCAGTTCCAAAGCTGTTGCCACATTTTCAAGTGTTTATTGTAAGCAACACCCCACTTCTCAGGTACCAATTTTCTGTATTAGTCCATTTCTGTTGCATAGAACTGGGTGATTTACAAGAAAATGAAATTTATTGCTTACTGTTTCACAGGCTCAAAAGCTCAAAGTCCAAGGAACACATGTGGTGAAAGTCTTCTTTGGCGGTGGCGGCACAGCAATGCAGGGGTCTCACGTGGCAGAAAGCAGCAGAACAGAAAGAGAGAGAAAGAAAAAGATCCTTCCATGCTCTCCTTTTAAAGCCCTCAGAACCATTCCTGTGATCACCATTAATCGATCCATTAACTAGGCATAGCCCTCACAATCCAATCACCTCTTCAAGGCCCTATCTTTCAACTACCACAGTAGCAAATCCCACCCTCTTAACACTGTCACAGAGGGTGTCAAGATTCTGGGGAACATTCAATCCAAGGTATTTGGCCTCTACCTAGTGGGTACCAGTAGCACCTGTTGCCCATAGTTGTACAGAAAAAAATGTTTCCACACCTTGCCCAATGTCCTTTGAGGGGCAAAATTGGGCTTAGTTAAAAAACACTCATGTAGATAGCTATGTTGATGGTGGTTGTCATAACTGGAAGGTTTGTATGGGATTCTCAAGATTAAAATGGCATTATTTGCACAGACAGAAAATAAGGCACGTCTGTGTACCTCTAAAGTTGCTGCCTCTCCCACTGTCATAGATTATCTACAGCAGAATTCGATACCATTTGTGTTTAGTACCTACCAAGCCCCTTCTAAAGGAGACGGGAGTTAGGGAGAAAGCGAGGCTTGTGATGAACCAGGACATCCTTTCCTGGGGTAGTGATCATAATAGTAGAGCTGTATAAATAAAAAGCTGGGCAGATTTGGGATCAGTAAGAGATCTGTGTGAGGACAGACTGCAGAAAGAACTCAGAGAGGTCACAAGAGAAAGCAAAGTAACCAAAAATAGTTCATTGTGGGAGCCAGGGTACTTGGAGGGAAGATGCCATTAGAAAGGCTGAGTGGGGGTACTCAGGCACTGCTGAGTGCTCTGGCAGGGGTGCTGCATTTTCATTTAGAAAGCTGTGTATTCATTAAAACTGTCTTTCAGAAGAGTATGTATGTATTCAAGAAAATGTTATTGAAATTGATAAGTAAAAAAAAAAGTCACTTATCAAAAATGATTTCACGTGAGATTATTTTTGGTAAAAAAAATGTGTGTTATAAAGCAACTTCACAGAAATATGTAAAGAGAGGTGATTTCTGTATATGAGGTCCTTTCAAATTTTATTTTGAAGGGTTCTCTGTGTTTTTCCAATCTTTTTACAACTAGTTATTATTTTTCAATTAAAAATAATACTTTAGGGGATAAAAACTATTAGCAAGGATTGAATTGTAGGCTGAAATAGTGTTTGGAGAAAAAAAAAATAAATGTTACGGGACAAACAAGAATGAGGTGTACTTGTCTGATGCCCAGGACACTTTTAAGGTGAGAGCGCATGAGTCAGCAATCCTTGATCCCTGGGTATTTTCTCTGATGTGTGGGTTCTCTGCCCTCTTTGTTTTATATAGTTGCCACAGAGAAACTGAATTCAAAGTGATAATCAAAGTAATCAGAAAGTGGCTAATTTTTTCTTATTTTTTCGTGTGTAGGCTAATATCTTTAAAAAAAAAAAAAAAAAAAACTATGACCCATGAGGGAAAAAATGATGAACTAAGTATCTAGGAATAAGAAGACTAAGTATAAATATTTATTGAATGACATTTGAGTTGTTGAATGAACTCTACTAGGTTCTAAACATGGGCTATTTTCTTAAATCCTCATAAACTTCTGAGTGAGATCTTACTATTCACCTTTGCAAATTACAGAAACAGCTTGAGAGATATTAAATAACTGATTTTACTTCTGCAACTAGTAAGTGGCAGAGCCAGGATTTGAATAAGGTCTGTCTGAATCTAAACCCCAACCTTTGTCCACTATATTATGCTGCCAGTAATCATGTGGAAAATTGTATCTTCAATGCATTTATGCATTTTTTATCTCTTCCAGGGGAAAGAAAAAAATTATTTATTTTCTACGCTGTCCTGAAAACCCAAACGACATGTTACAAATTTCATTTATTTTTGAATCAGAATTTATTTTCTTCCAGCCCCTTAAAGAGCTTATTAAAGAGAGCCTAATGTCCATGGGACTTTGATTTTAGTATTTCAGCACAGCCTACACATTTGATCTGCAAACTCCATCACTGAAGAGTGAAAGTCATCAAATTTCATTTCTTATAACATTAGTTTAGAAAGATGTTTTCCCCTCTTGCCAGTTAAATTGCCTTTTACTTTGTAAACTGTTTCTATTTTTCAACAATTACATTACAATGTGTTCAATTCTAACCACCCTGCTGCTCAATCCTTTATAAACCCAAACAAAGAAATAGTTATATAACCAAGAAACATCAAAAAGTGAATAAAAAGCAGATATTGCTTCAGATGACTCTCCATTTGCAGAGGACAAAAAAGACATTTTGCATTTTATTTTTTATATTTATTATTGCATTGTTCTTTTGTTTACCTTTTAACAAGTGAAAACCTGACAGCATCTGTCACCCTCCCACAATTTAATTACATATTCCATATCTTTATTCTCACTTGGCAATGTCTTTGCTTGCCTAGAGCCACCTTATCTAGCACTTCCAAGTTCATCTCGCATGGTTTTTGTAATTAAATGGGTGGCAAGTTAGCTACCTCCATCCCTAAATTGAACATTTCATAGTTTTAAAGCACTTCTAATAAACTTCCTGAGTCTGAATCCCCATTAGTTCCCCATCTTCCCCTGATGACTCAATTATCTCCTCAGGGGAGAATCTGTTCAATACCAAAAATTACCTTTCCTCCACAGAGGGGGGACTGAAACAATGACTTTAAAACCTCTTTCTTTCACTCTATGTCTTCAATGAATAATTTATTCAGTGACAATCTGTTTTCTATCTTTTCTGACTTAGTATTGAAAATCATATAAGGGAGACATTCGCCCCATCTTATTACTTTCCATACTGAATTCTGAAAGGCTTCTATGGTGTCATCTGCCTCTTGGATTCACCTTCATTCACAGTAAGAAAAAAATAACTTTCTTCTTATTGTTTTAAGTTTTGTATTCTACTATACAAAGATTTGTTATTCATTAAAATCCCCAGAAGCATTCAAGAAAAAAACAGAGTGTTATTTTTCCTGTAGCATTTACTTTTCCTAATATGAAAATATGACCTGTTAATTATAGGTAAAATGTGGAAAATTCAGAAAAAAAAATACATTTTGCCTTAATCTTGACCATCATGAGATGAGTTATGGAATCACAACACACACACACACACGATAAATTTGATGTCATCTGCAAAAATATTATGCTACCCATTTACTCATTTTATCACGTTTTAAAAATCTACTAGACGATAGTATAAATTGAGGTGGCTTGCTCAGAGATATTCTTGATTTGGGCTGAGGGTAATGTCAATCAGCTTTAAAAGAGCAAAATTGTGGTGACAGATGTTCAACATTCAGTGAGCACATAACAGATTCCAAGCACTGTGATAGTGCTGGGGCTACAATGATATCTGATGCACTTCCTGCTCTAAAGTAGCTCATGGTCTATCTGAAGAGAGGCAATAAAGTCAATAAATACGGTGCAAAGAAATAGGTCTTGTAATAGTAGACCTACAAACTATTTTTTGAGTGCAAAACACAGAGCTTTTGTTGAAACCTCCTTTTCTTTTGCAAGTATCATTGGCCTATACTTATGTCGATATAGAGAGTAGAAAATTATCATGTTCCTTTATCATATCACTCAAATGAAAGTGTTGATCAGAATAAATCTATTGGTTCCTTAGAATGAATCCTGAAATTGGAGTCCCATTCATTCATCTCTAACCCTATTTGGTGATAAATAATTTTGTAAATTTGGACATTTAATTTTAGGACCTTTGATTATTATTGCATTTTTCTGCTCAAAAATCTCCACTGATTCCTTATTGCTAGTAAATGGACATTTTTAGGCAGTCATTCAATTTCCTTCAAACCTCAGGTGCATTCTTATGTTTCAAACATATTTTCCACTCCTGACTCCCTTGAGCCCTGATTGTCTGATTAATCAGTTTTGCCGTGTTCTCTTCATGCTCATTTCTTCCCTTCTTGTCTTTTCCTATTCTGTTTGTTCTCTCTTTCTGGAATACAATTCACACATCCGCGTGGCCTCCATCCTTCAGCTGATCAACCCCAATGGCCAGCTCTCTCAGCTGGAAGTGATCGGTTCCACTGAAACCTCTGGCACTTTCATGGTTCCTCTGTTCCTTGTACTGTAGCTATCTGCCAGCATGAACCTTACTACCCATGATCAATAGATAGTGAGATTCTTCAGAGTAGAGACGGATGTACTGCTGCCCCTCCTCACTACATACCAATGAGACTCATGTGAGCTGAATAAGCAACTAAATTAAATTCATTTCCCCACAGCACATCTTTGAAAACATTTGCCTACTATTAATTTAAAACTCAGAATTAAGAGAATAAAATGTGACACAAACCCAAAAGTTAGCAAGATGAAATTCTCTATATACATATATATATGTACACATATATCTATATCAATATCTCTATCTATCTATCTATCTATCTATCTATCTATCTATCTATCTATCTCCCATATATATGGAAGCACAGAAATTAGATGCATATGCTAGATAAGGACAAATGGTTAATATTATAACATGTAGTAAGAAAAAAAGAACAACTCCACCTCTTTTTAGTTCATCTTCTCTGTCCAGGAAAATTAACTTTAAATGGATAGGCAGAAATGGTATTTTTTTAAGGACTTTTAGAACTAAGGATTTGTAGCAGTCTGATAAAGTGAGAAAAGCATTTGGGTTCAATAAAGAAACACACATTTAATCCCGGCTTTCTAACATACTGTCTGGAGACCTTATACCATTCACCCGACCTATCTATATCAATTTTCTCACATATTCTTTTCAAGCATTCATGGAGAGGATCAATAAATACAACATTGGCGAATGTCCTTACTAAGTTATAAAACCCCAATGCACACATGAGGTAATAGCACTGAAGCAAGATTCCTTTTTTAATAATTTATGCATTGGGAATTATTTTTTAACAGAATTCAACTAAAATTATGCATTTCTATAACATAAGAATGGAGATATCAAATCATTCTGAGATTCATCTCTGAATCAAACCACTTCATTCAACTGTAGTCTGTGGTTGGTGGGTAGGTACACTGTTCTCTTGTCTTAACTCAAGCATCGGTATGTATTTGCCAATGACTCTGTGTGTTAGGCTTAATTACTGTTATTTCCACTGAGTAACTCTGACATCATTGCAAAGGCTCTACATTAGCTGTAGGTCACAGTTGTCTGTATAGGGATTGTCTATAATGCATTTCACAACCCATCTCTGCTATAACCCTCCTGTATGTGGTGATTTCCTCATTCAAATCCTCATACCAATATCATAGATTTTTTGCCTTTTGAAAAAGATAAGAATAGTCCTTCAATCTTGAATAACTGGTTAGGAAATTGTAGCTCTTTGTGCGTAGCAGAAATGACATGGCATGCAGTGGAAATTACACAGAATAAAGACTTAGAGTCAGGGAGACACAACCTGAAGTCTTTAGTGTCACCTCATTGACATTGAAAATGTTACCTCAATAGTGTTCAATTTTAATATTTTTATCTGCAGCAGAGAAATAAAAATGAGAGCAATAATGAACTCAATATGTTATACCGAGAACTGAATAAAGTGACATGTGAAAGCTCTTTACAAACTATAAAGTAGCACACAAATACTATTTGTTATATTGTAAAAATGCTTTGGATCCCTTTTTTAATAGGGCTTATTTCAAGAGCAACATTTTTGGAATGATCATATAGAAAACACTTTGAAGTTCCTGTGGGTGGTGGCAATGTACACGGAAGAAGTAACTTGCTAACGTTAACTGGGGACAGCAGAGAAGTAGCATCATGTACCTAAAGAATGCAGGTGACAATTTATAGCTGCCTGCCTTTCGGGAGGGATCTAAATTGACTCCATCTACATGGGTCCAGAACAAGACAGTAGCATCTTCAGTATTGAGTACTTACAGTTATTCCATTGCTTTCTTTTAATCTTTGACTTCTGCATGATATCCTAACACCTAACTCATAGAGATTATTTTCACATCTGAGAAATGACCCACGTGGAACATGCTGAATGCATTGGACATGAGTCCACAAGTCTCAGGTTTAATCTTTGACTATGATACTAGCTAGTTTGCGATTATGGCCAACAAAATCCATCTTTCCCAATCATAGTTTTCTCATTTGCAAAAATAAAAATTAAACACTACAAAGGATTGAAATAATGGTTAAGTGTGGTAACTTCAGGGAAAAGTGCAAACACACATTCAAACAAGAGTTAATCCTGTCAAAAGATGCTGCCATCTCTCAAAACTTAGTGGGATTCTTCATCTGATATTGCCTTCAGAAGACTGAAAAAACAAAATGCATAGTCCTATGCATAGGTTTAAAATAGTTGCTCTGAAATTATTTCTGTTAATCTCCAGCACTAATTTTTTGATGAATAATATCTTCATTCTAATTACTCGTGTGGTTAAGATCAAACACCAGGATACAAATAGGTGACAAGCCCTTACACATGCTATTTAGGGTTTGAGGCAATTTAATTGCTAAGTTTCGGAAATAGAATCAGAACAAAAGCTACATCCTTCTCACTAAACTCAGAGTAAGGGTTAGAGAACCCCAGGTTTTGAGTTTACATAGAATGTGATTCTAAATTGCAAAGATGTTTCAGTAATTCTGTGTGGGACTCATGAATCTTCATGATTAGCAATCATCCTGAATAAGTCTGATGCTGGTTGTCCAGGGTCCATGGACTACATTTTAAGAATGGATGCTTTATGACATCTGTTCAGAGGTGATGGCTGTAGTCACACAGAATCTTAGCTGGTAAATTAACTCTGCTCAAGTAGCATTAATGTTGTCTAGGCAGGATAGAGAAACAGAAAATTTATGAAAATGGTACAATCTGCTGAGGCATCTGGGATTGCTCATTTCATCATCTTGTGCTATTTTCAGGTGCTGAAAGAATAGAAATAAAGTTTGATGATGAAACAGCTTTTAAAGCACAACCAAAGCCTGGCATTTTATGCCAGCTGGTGAAATAAGTTCTACAGTGCATTTTAAATTTTTTATACATTATCATTGTGCCCTTCACATACAACAAAATTAATTTAAAATTGAGTAAAGAGCTAATGTAAAAAAGAAAAATGAAAATAAAAGCATTTCAAAGCTCAAAGGAAAAGATATATATTGTAGAGGAAAATATCCATAGATGTACCATATTAATATTTTGCATATAATACAAATCTTATAAATATGCAAAATAATAAACCATAAAGTAGAAAATATTTGCAATATATATAAAAGATTAGGTGCAAATATCTGTAATATATTTTTAAAAATCTTATTTCAGTGGAAATTATTAAGTACTGCAAAAGAAAAAAATGGGGAGAAAGACAATGATTGAAATTTTAAAAGAAGAAATACAAATGTAGATAAACATAAGGAAAATGTTTAATATCATTGGTAGCACTTGATCTTCTGTGAGACTCTATAGAACACAATAAAATCCATACTACAATCCTCATTCTTTCCCTCTTCTGTCTTACAATTAGCACAATTTGGAGATGGAGAAGCAAGAAGCTTTCAGGAGTTGGTATCACCTGAGGTGGGTCCTGAAGGATTAATAGAACTAAGTGAGATTAAGACAAACTTTCCAGCCAACAGCAAATGCACAGCAGAATGAAAGTATGCGTATAAATGAAAGAAGCATATAAATGCACACAGTTTTGGGCTGCTGAAGTGTGAAGTGCAATGTAGAGTGCCTGAAGATGAAGCTGAGAGGAAAACCAGGTGCTTGGGAGTCCTGAATGACACACAAAGGATTTAGACTCATAATGCAGGCAGGGAAACAGTAAAACAAAAGAAAAAACAAAGCAGAACAACAACAACAACAACAAAAACAAACAAACAAACAAATCAAAACAAAAAAAAAGGGACTGGAAAGACCAGGCCATCCATAAATATTTCTTTCTTTATTTCTACATCCATTTCTGCAATAAAATTTCATTAAACACCAACTGTCTGCCTTATTTTTCATAATCTATAAGGCAAATAATGTCATTCCTCTGTTCAAAGTACTTTTTGTATGTTTTTCCTCCCACTTTCCTTAGTAAAAGTGACCATCATTAGAATAGCCCCCACAATACTACTAAAAATTATACAAAAAGGGAATCAGATAAAATTTAATTTGATCCCTAGCCTTGGGGAATATGCAAATATCCAAATCCAGAAAGCCTGAGCATCCCCAAGTAGATTTAGCCCAAATAGTTCATCTCCAGGACATATTCTAGTCAAACTGCCCAAATTTAAAGACAAAGACAGAATTATAAAAACAGCAAGAGAAAAACATCATGTCATTTAGAAGGGAATCCCCATTGGGCTAAGAGTAGACTTCTCAGTAGAAATAATCCAGGCCAGGAGAGAATGGGATGATATATTCAAAGTACTGAAAGAAAAAAAAAAAATCCAGCCAAGAATATAATACCCAGCAAAGCTATTCTTTAGAAATAAAGGAAAAACTAAAGTCTTACTCATACATGCAAAAATTAAGAAAATTAATCACCGTCATACTTAACAAGAAATGCTTAGGGAAATTTGTCTAGAAGAGAAAAATCAATAACAACCATCAAAACAAAATACTTGAAAACATAAAATTTACACATAGAATAGTTACACAAATTAGAAAGAAAGAAAAATCAAAACTTATGAACATAGAAAACTACCAAACCACAAAGATAAACTGAAGAGAGAAAGAAAGGAACAAAAAATACACAAAATAATCAGAAAACAATCAAAACAAAGTGACAGGAATAAGACCTCTCACATAAATAATAAACTTGAATGTAAAGGGATTAAATGCTACAATTAAAAGAAATAGACTGGATAAATGGATAAAAATGCATGACTTCTCCATATGCTGCCTACAAGAAACACTTCTTACCTACAAAGACATGCATAGGCTGAAAGTAAAGGGTTGAAAAGTATTTCATGCAAATGGAAAACAAAAGCCAGCAGGAGTTGCTATGCTTAAATCAGATAAGTCAGGCTTTAAATCAAAATCTGTACTAAGTGACAAAAAGGGCACTATATAATGATAAACGGATCAATACAGCAAGATGATATAACAATTATAAACATATATGCACCCAAAACCAAAGCACTCAGATAGAAAAAGCAGATATTATCAGATCTAAAGGAAGAGGTAGCACCAACATAAAAATAGTTGGGGACTTTAATATCACACTCTCAACAATGGATAGATCATTGAAGCAGAAAATCAACAAGGAAACATTGGGTTTAAATGGCACCATAGACCAAATAGACCTAACAGATATATACAGATCATTTCATCAAACAGCTGAAGAATGCAATTCTTTTTATCAGCATGTGCAGCATTCTCTAGGATTGGCCATATGTTATGCTACAAAATAAGTCTCAACAAGTTAAAAAAACGTTGAACTCCTATCAAGTATTTTTTTCTGACTATAGTGGAATAAAACTAGATATCAATAACAAGAGGAACTTTCAAAACTACACAAATACATGGTAATTAAAAAACATGCTCTTGAATGATCAGTGGGTGAAAAAAAGAGATAAGAAAGAAATAAAAAAAATTCTTGAAACAAATGAAGACAGAAACACAGCATAACAAAACCTATGGGATACATCCAAAGCAGTATTGTGAGAAAAGTTTATAGCAATAAATGTCTACATAAAAAAGGGGGGGGGGAGAGAGAGAGAGAGAGAAAGATTCCAAGTAAAATACCTAATAATTCACCTCAGAGAACTTGAAAAGCAAAAACAAACTAATCCCAAAATAAGTGGAAGGAAAGAAATAATAAAAATCAGAGCAGAAATACATCAAATTGAGACTACAAAATAAAATACAAATAAAATCAATTGAGAAAAAAGTTGTTTCTTTCAAAAGATAAATAAAATCAACAAACTATTAGCCAGACTAACCAAGAGAAGAAAAGACTCAAATAAGCAAAATCAGAAATGCAAATTGAGACATTACAACAGATAGCACTGAAATACAAAGAGACTATACATCAGAGACTATAATGGACAACAATATACCTAATAAATATCCAAATCTAGAAGAATTGCATAAATTTCTGGACACATATGCCCTGCCAAGACTGAACCAAGAAGAAAAAGAAAACCTAAATAGACCAATAATAAGTAGTGAGATAGAATCAGTAATAAAAGTTCACTCCCCCCCAAAAAAAACAAAAAACAGGAACAGATTACTTTACTCTTGAATTCTATCAAACAGTTAAAGAAGAATTAATACCAATATTTCTTAAACCATTTCCAAAATTTTAATTAGACGGAATTCTCCAAACTCATACTGTGAGGCCAGTGCTACTGTCATACTAAAACCAGGCAAGGACACAGCAAAAAATAGAAAACTACAGAACAGTTTCCTTAATGAATACAGATGCAAAAGTTCTCAATAAAATACTAGCAAACTGAGTCCAGCAGAATATCAAGAAGATTATATATCATAGTCAAGTAGGATTTATCCCAGGGATACAAGGATAGTTGAACATATGCAAATCAATAAATGTAATACATCATATCATTTCTTTTATTCTTAAAAGATAAAGGTATGATTATCTTGGAAGACACAGAAAAAGCATTTTATAAAATTTGATATCCCTTCATGAGAAAGAATCTCAACAAAATATGTACAGAAGGAAATAATCCTAATATCATAAGGGCTATATATGACAAACCCACAGCTAATAACATACTGAATGGAGAAAAGCTAAAAGTGTTTCCCCTGTGAACTGGAGTAGAAGTATGACTACTCTCACCACTTCTATTCCACATAGTACTAAAAGTCTTAGCCAGAGCAATTAGACAAGAGAAAAAAATAATGGGCATCCAAATTGTAAAGGAGGAAGTCAAGCCTTCCCTGTTTTCAGATGTCATGCTTTTATATATAGAGAAACCTAAGGACTCTACCCCAAACCCCCTAGAACTGAAAAAAATAGCATGCAGTTGCTGGGTACAAAGTTAGCATAGAAAAATCAGTAGCATTTCAACACAACAACAATGAAACAGCAGAAAAATAAATCAAGAAAGCTATACCACTTACAATAGTAGCAAAAACAAAACAAAACAACAACAACAAAAAAGGAAACAAACAAACAAAAATAAATAATCTGGGAATAAATTTAACGAAGGAGCTAAAAGACTCCTACAATTAAAACTATAAAACACTAATTAAAAAATAAATAATAAAGAAGACAAAAAATGTAAAAAAACATGCTTATGAATTAGAATAATCAATATCATAAAAATGACCATACTACTCAATGTTATCTACAGATTCAATACACTCCCCATCAAACTACCAATACATACTTCACGGAAGTAGGAAAAAAATTTTTAAAAAATATGAGGAACAGCGACAGCAAGAGACTCTGAGTAGCCAAAGCAATCCTAAGCAAAAAGAACAAAGCATGGGGCATCACACCCCTTGATTTCAAAATAGACTACAAAGCAATAATAATCAAAACAGCATGGTACTGGCACAAAAACAGACACATAGATGATTGGAAAAGAATAGAAAATTCAGAAGTAAATCCTCATACCTACAGCTAACTGAATTTTGACAAAGGAGCCAAGAACATACATTGAGGAAAGGATTGTTTCTTTAAAACACAGTGCTTTAAAATTGGAGATGCATGTGCAGAAGAATGAAATTAGTACTACACAAATACATGGTAATTAAACAACATGCTCTTGAATGACCAGTGGGTCAAAAAAGAGATAAGAAAGAAATAAAAAAATTCTTGAAACAAATGAAGACAAAAACACAACATAACAAAACCTATGGGATGCATCCAAGGCAGTATTCAATAAAATCAACTCAAAATGGATTAAAGACTTAAATGTAAGTCTTGAAACTATAAAAATTCTATAAGAAACATAGGGGAAACAATTCAGGCCATAGTTCTGGGCAAGGACTTTATGAACAATACTTCAGAAGCACAAGGAACAAAAGCAACAATTAACACATTGGATTATATCAAACTATAAAGCATCTGCACAGCACAGGAAACAATCAATAGAGCTAAAGGAAAACCTGGAGAATGGGAGAAAGTGTTTACAAACTATGCATACAATGAAGGATTAATATCCAGAATATAAAAAGCACTCAAACAACTCAAGAGTAAATAAGCAAATAAACCAATTAAAAAATGGGCAAAGGAAGTGAATGGACATTTTTTTGAAAGAAGACATACAAATGGCCAATAGGCTTATAAAAAATTCTCAACATTGCTAATCATCAGAGAAATGCAAACCAAAACTGCAGTGAGATATCATCTCATCCCATTGAGAATGGCTATTTTTAAAAAGGCAAAGAATAACAAATGCTGGTGAAGATGTGGAGAAAGGGCAACTCTTATAAATGCTGGTGGGAGTGTAAATTACTAAAAACACTATGGAAAACAGTATGGAGATTTCTCAGACAACTACAGATAGAACTGCCATATGATTCAGCAATCCCACTGATGGGCATATATCCAAAGGAATGGAAATCAACTAGTCAAAGGGACACCTGAACTCACTCCCATGTTTATCACAGCTCTATTCACAATAGCCTAACTGGAGCCACCCTAAATGTCCTTCGACAGATTATTGGATAACAAAAATGTGTTATATACACAAAATGGAATACTACTCAGCCATGAAAAAGAATGAAATCTGCCATTTGCAGCAATATGGATGAGCTTGGAGAAAATTATGTTAAGTGAAGAGGCAGAAAGAGAAATACCACGTGTTCTCACTCATATGTGGAAGCCAAAAGTTGATTTCATACAGGTAGAGAGTGGAATACTGGTTACTAGAGACTGGTGGGTGGAAGTGTGGGGAGATAATGAGAGGGTGGTCAGTGAATACAAAATATTAGAAGTTGGAAGAATGAGATCTAGTGTTCTATAATAATTTAGGGAGACTTCAATTAACAACCAAGTATTGTGTATCTTTGAAAAGTTAGTCAAGATGATGTCGAATGTTCCTAACACTAAGAAATGACAAATGTTTGAGGTGGTGGATAGACTAAGTACCCTGTTATGATCATTGTACCCACTGTGAATATAAGGAAATAACACATTATACTCAATAAATACATGAAATTATCATGGGTCAATTAAGAAAAAATATATTAAAAAGAGAGAAAAAAGATGGAAATAGAGAGTATAATAGTGGTTACTAGGGTCAAAAAAAAAAAGAGGGGGTTAGGGGAATGAGAAAGGTTGGTAGACAAGTGCAAAGTTACAAAGTTACAGCTAGATAGGAAGAATAAGTTCTGGTGCTCTAGGGTAACAATTGCTGATAATATTGTATTGTATATTTCAAAATAGCAAGGAAAATGTATCTTGAATGTTGTAACCACCAAGAAATGATAAATGTTTGAGTGATAGATGTGCTATTATTAAATGATTATGCATTATATGCATGTATTAAAACAACAAACTGTACCACATAAGTAATTTAAAATTTGAAAAGTAATAAAATTACATTTAAAATTTTTTTTTAATTAAAAAAATGTTAGTGCATCAAATAAAAAATTGAATTTGGGATAAATGGAAAATAAGAGATTACTGAGCTAATATTTGTTTTGTTTTACTCTTGGAAACTGAATCTATGGAATGAAACGTATCTCCCCACCTATAATACCACCAAACAGCCCCCCTTCCTTCCTCAAAGTTTTAGATTATAAATATTTATTATTGCAAATGGATTTGGTAATCAACCCATTGCATTAAGAATAAAGGGAAACTTTCTAATAAGTGTGGGGGACTCTTAAGACTGCCCTGGTATTCTGTAGAGGAGAATTACATTTCCAGAGTGAAGAGAGGCATGAATACCTCTTGGGTTACCCACATCTTACAGGAAAATATTTATATGAGAAACAGACTGCTGGGCACTAAGAGATGTGTAATTTCTGCCACTGGTAAGAGTCTAAGCATGGAGAGCATGGAGTCAGTCTCTTATGGAGGAAACTCTCAGTCCCTGAGAGATCAAAGCTTGTGAGAAGTCAGTAAGGACATTCTGTAACACTGAAAAGCAATCCAACTATAAAATGAGAGCTGTGATCTGACTGGGCACCCAGCATATGCTTCTCTAGAACTGCTGTAACAAATTTTCACATATTGGGTGGCTTAAAAAAATTTGACCAAGTGAAAGGATATACTAAGTTAATAAATACATAATGTTAAATATGTCTTTATTACTAAGATGTCCTACTAAGTTAGGGCATGGGACTTTATTTTTAAAATGCACTACTGATTGTGTTTTGCTAGCAGTATTTACTTAAAGTTTCTCCATTTAAAGTCATACGTACCAATACAGTAAAATTTTATTTTTAATATTGTTTGTCACTTAACCTACATCGATTGAGCTAGCTTCAAAAATGTACTTGCAAGACCCTCCTTTTTTTTGTATGATTGATTGCAAACAATTTGTGTAGCATGTAAATAATTTGTAACTTGAAAATTTGAAAGCACTTACCTGTAAAACATTACCTAGAGCAGACATACTCTGAGGTCATATCTGATAGTCTTAAATTGTCTCCTTTTTATGATCTAATCAACTTTTCTGCTTTCTTTAGTCAATTTACATAATTAATATCTTGCTGAAAATTATTCATTTTCTTGAAATTTTCAAATTAATTAGCATAGATTTGAATTCACTTATATTTTAAACACCTTCTGTGTCTACTGTATTCATTTTCTCTCTTCTAGTGTTTGAGTATTCTTTCATTATTCTTAGTAAAATTTACCATAACCTAAATTCCAGTTCAGGTCCATGTTTTTATCTTTTCTTAATTTGTTTTTACATTTCTATTGTACTCCTAAAATTCTGAGAAAATTTCTCAATCTGTCTTTTATTACTTCACTAATCTTAATTCATTTACTGAATTACTTCGGTTATTCTTAACTATTCAATCTGCTATTCACTGAAACAATTATATTATTTCCTGAGTTTAAAATTATTTTGACAAAAATGGCTTATTTTACATGTAATGTCTCCTATTTCATATTGGTCCTTCTTTGTAACTTTTTTTTTTTTAATTTTATACATGAGTATATTTGTAAAAAGGACAGTTTTTTTAAAAAAAATATAATATAGATGAATATAGAAAATATAGTTTCTTCATATTCTCTGAAGGATTTGAATGTCTTCTGGAGCCTCCAAGGGCTGGTAACCTAGGAAATAAAATCGGTGAATGTTAGTCCAAGCCAATAAACACAGTGTGATATATAGTTACTAGACCTTTAGGTAAAATGACTAATCTTTCATGTTTCTAACCATTTTCTCTTGTCTTCTCCAAAATACCATCTGGATTTTGAGTATGTCTATGTATGTTAGAAGACTGAGCATCTTCATCCAGAGAATATCCTCCAATTTTCTCTAGATCCTGCAGAAAGGATCTGAGTCTGCTGCTTTTTCAGGTCACCACCTGGTGCAGCCTTCCTAATATGCAGGGTTCTGCTCCAGAGGATGGCGACTATTTTAGCTCAACTTGGGGCTCTATCCTCTATATAAAACTTAGCAGTGGTGGGGGAAGGTGCAGGTTTACAATAAGATAGTCTAAATTGGAAGTTATTTTCAAAATACATCTTGCTGAATTAGAACTTTTATACTATTTTTTCCTGTTTATTTTGTTTTTCAGAACATCTATTTGGGAAGAACACCATCATTGTTATAGCTATATCTTTAATATATGTGTATGTTTTTCTCTGTTTTCCTCGCACAGCTACATTTTTGCTTTCTTTTGGAAATGGTTGAGTTATGCCAACAATGATAGTGCATTGATAGTAGGCATGTTTATTTTCTTTATCCACACACTACCCTTTTACCTCTAACAGTACAAGTTCTCCTTTCTGGGAAAGCCTTCATTCTATGTTGTTTAGAGAAACGTGAACTAACTGTACTCTCACCTCTGTCATGAGGATGAGTACTTGACAACAGGTGACCAACAGTAAGAGATTTTTATCCTCTTATCCAAAGTAATGTGTGTAGGAATGTATATTTAACCCATTATAGGCAGATGCTAGGAACAATTATAACATTTCAGAAAGACATAAACTGGAATTCCTTGCAGTTGTTTTCCCCACATATATGGAGAAATCTGTGTACAGAAGATAAAAGGAAACACACAACGAAAACAATGATGCGCAGGGAGGAACGAGAAATAGGGAGTCTTGAGGCTCTTACCTTAGCTTGCACCCCCTTCCCACCTCACCCCAGATCTGACACTAAAACCCAATCTGTCCATGATCCTTTCAATTATATAACAAATACATCATTTGTTTTTATATCAAGAGAGTTTCCATTGGGTTTCAAATACTAATAACCAAAAGGGTTTTTATACATAAGGTTCTTATATCTACATATTATAGAATAATATGGGGGGGGGGATTATAAACAAATTGCCTGCTGTTTTCAAATATTTCAATTAACTGCTTGTGAAACTCTGAAAAATAAGCTGAATTAAGATGAGAGAGGAGAATGCAGGACAAGTTGGAACACATACCTTCAGCTCTTTGAAAAAGTATATTTTTGTCTGCTTGGTGGAGCAGCCAAGAAATGGTATGCCTTTACCATACACCTGATATGACTGGCCTTATTAGCAACCAGCAAAGATGATGGCTTTGCTGCAAGTAAGGTAGGATAAAGTGCTCACTCCAAATAGAAGTGGTGAAGAAGTCCTTTTGCAAATTCATTATCTATGTGGCTCCAGCACCAAGACTTCTTCTCAGTAAGTTAATAGCATCAAAATATGCACCCCACTATTTGTCATGCACTCAACCCTCCCCCTGAGTTATTTCCATGGAATAGTAAGCTTCTTCTACCTATTTCTCTTCTTGTTTCCAGAACACTGACTTTTTACAGCTGAATATTTTCTGACAGGCCCTTTATTCCTTATATTCCTTCTTCAGTATACTTTTAAAAATCTGTTTTCAGAATATGGAGAGAATTCTTTACTGGTTTACAGTACTATGCAGTTTGTCACTATTTTTATATTTCATAATTCACTACAATGGACAATTGCAAAAAAACAAAACAAAACAAACAAACAAAAAAAGACCAAATCAATTATATTCACGTCTTTGCCTGGTAGTCCCCTGGAGCATTTTTAAGACAAAAACCTTTGAAAACATTTACATCTTTTTTAATATAATTATTTGTCTATTCAGCTTTTCTGTGTGTTACTAAGACAATGTGGGCATTATCTTCTGAGAGAAGAAAAACAGAACTGTCTCATTAAGATTTTCAAACATAACCACACAGAGTTGTACAATTTTTTGTTCATGATATTCAGATCTCCATACTATCTGCTGTTATATCTCCTCTTATTTCTTGTTTTCTGAGTCTTTTTTTTTTTTCATTTTGGTGGATACAACTAGTCAACACTATTACTAATTTAAAGAAGTTTACCAAAAACTGAGTCTTGAATTTTTCATTCACATATCAGTTTGCAAATTTTGTTTTCCAGATTTATTTATTGGATTAATTTTAGTTTATTTGTTTTTTAATTTTGTAAATCTAAAATTAATTCTGAATTACTCTATTTTTATTCCTTGTATAATTGCTTCTTTCAGAATCAGCTTTTTTTGTGGTAGCGCCACCGTGAATTCAATTTATTCAAAGGGTCAGCAAGTTCTTGATCACCTACATCATGCCAACGACTGTACTAGTCATTGGAGTTAAAATAGGAAAAAACAAACAAACAAACAAACAACAACAACAATAAAAAAGGACACCTTTTTATAACAGTATTTTTGTTTATGTAAAAGAAATAAATTAAAAAATGATGAATTATTAAGTCTCAGGATTGTGTGTTTTTTTCCCAGTCCTGCAAAGCAGAGCCAGATGCTGAGAACAAGAATTTTGCTGAGATCCTTACTGGAAGCTGAGATCCATGCAGCCTGGTGAATTCTGGGCTGGCTAGTGTGATCCACACTGGCAGCTGTCATCCATGCTAGGTGTTCTGTGCTGCCTGCTCAGGGCACCATTGATGGGGACCTCACTATATTTCGGTAGCCATGAAGATACTGCAATGCATGATGACAGTTGTGATCAGTGCCAGGTGCTGAGGAGTCCCATAGTTGCTGAGAGCTCTTCTGGCTGTTGAGAACACATTCTGACTGCTGAGATCCAATTTTCCCTCCTCTCCATTTTTAGCTGTCCCTAGACATTCCTACTATGAATGCCTCTTGATTTTTCCTCCTATTGTGGGAGAAATCCCTAGCCAAAAGTGTCTCTCTCAGCACTGCAGTGCTGACTTGGGAAAGGGAGAGAGGTAGGCAATGGGAAATTGCTCTTCTCACTTTTTCAATGTGACTTTTCTTGGTCCTGTGATCTTTGAGTTGCTGTACTTTCTTAACTGGATTGTGGAGTTCTTGCAAAGATATTCTGCCAGATTTATGATTATTAAATTGATATTTCTGTGGAGAGAAGATATCCGTGATCTTCTATTTCAAAGTCTTTCTGACATCATTCTCATTTGCTTTTACTTTTTAACTTTTCAGTTAAATCAAAATTTAGATTGTCCTTCTATTATGAACTTAGACAACTAACCATGATAGTATATCCAGTGCTTATGACTTTGCTACCAGTAAGATTTATAGATATTCTTAGATTACATTTAAAATTTTTCAGATATCTGCAAATTGTTTATTCTCATTATTACTCTGTTATTATGTTTTTAAGGCACCTGCCACTAGATATTTTTATTTAATATATTAATAAAGAAGTACCCAGATTACTGTATTGTAAGTTGGTTTTATGTTAATATTTTGATAGTCATATTTAAATGTACCTTTGATTACTTTGCTATCTTAATGATTTACTTTATGCAGTTCTAACATTATTTTGAGAAGGAAAACTATCCAATTTGTAACCAGATAGTTGAAGGTTCTAGATAGAGAAACAAGAACTGTTCTAGAGCCCTTTACTTTTCCAGGTGGTTATAATTCACAGGCAATCTTGGCATGGCCAGACTGCCTTTATTAGCAAAGTCATCTCTAATCACACAGTAAGTTGCATGCTTGTTAGCCTTGGGCTTGTTGAAAGCATGAATTTCAGTTGTGCGTCTAATCCTTTTTGTTAAGGCTTACTGTCTAGAATCTTTAGACATTTTCTGTTTTCTTATTAATGGATACTGGTGGTGAGAAATGTTGAGGAGTTGGTTTGATTTTCACCCTTGTTCAGAAGTTCTAAGCAAATGTATTTTCAGTAACATTTACTTGGTAATACATTCTCAAATCATATGCCATGGGGCCTCACAGCTCCAAGGATGCAAATTTTTTTTAAAAAAACATTAAAATTAGAAACCCACTTTGAATTTAAAGACAATGCATTTTCATAGTCTGGTTGTGATATTTCTTTAGCAATGTTTTCTGTTCAGTGCACCAAGGCAAATGAATTTTCTCAATTTTAATTCCGCAAGGAGAGTCTGACATTTAATCCCACTGTAGAACTTGTCATTGTGGGTATTTTCATAT
This sequence comes from Galeopterus variegatus, assembly GCF_000696425.1. NCBI lineage: Eukaryota > Metazoa > Chordata > Mammalia > Dermoptera > Cynocephalidae > Galeopterus > Galeopterus variegatus. Next base: position 202,974 of record NW_007726722.1, read on the forward strand.
GCTGGGTTAGGCAAGGTCTCCATCCTTCAAGAGAAACTGTGTACTCATCACGGTAATTTCTTTGGGCTGCCTACAAACTACCAATATTCCTGGGCATAAATTAATCCTCGGCTTCCTTAAAAATTTTGACTCACCTTCTAGGCCATCCTCAGATGTGATGTTTCTTGTTTTTATCTGGGAATTTATAGCACTTTGTTCCCAATTTCTTTTTCTAAAATAATGTTAATTGTTTTTACAGGTCTAATGAATTTTAGCACCTCAGTGATTAAATAGTTAATATCTACTAATTAGGATTGAAAATTTTTAAAACAATTTCTTAAGATGATTCTTATAGCTTATCACAAAAATACTGAAAAAGTCTATATTTGATCATATTTTTATCATGATCTATTCCCTGAATCTTTCTTTTAATATTAAAAATAAGTGATAGTTTTTGTCACTCATCATGAGAAATTAAAGAACAGAAGTCACCACGTGTGCCCCAAATGAATGATGATGTATTTGTTCTACCCACATCCAATCCACCTCAGAGCAAGAAAAACAACTAGCAGTGATATGATAGAAATTTCATTTAGGTGTAGAGCAGTATCAAAGTACAAAAATTAAATTTTGATTCACTAGCTTCTATTTTTGCCTTATTCCTTTAGAAATTCCCCAATACTTTAAATTCTCTAAATAACTTCATTCTCAATGTACACCGGAAAAATGGGAAGGAGAAACAAAATGACATGAGAAAAGCCTCCTTAAATTATTATTAAGGCCCTTACTTGGTGTGATGGTTAATTTTGTGTGTCAACTTAGCTAGCCCATGGTACTCAGAAACATGGTCAAACATTATTTTGGATGGTGCTGTGAAGACATTTCTTATATGAGGTTAACATTTATATCAGTAGATTTTCAGTAAAGCAGAATATGGGCCTCATCCAATCTTTTGAAAATCTTAATAGGAGAAGAGTAAACTCCCTTGTAAAAGGGGAAATTCTGCCAGCAGACAGCCTTTGTACTTGAACTTGACTTTCCTGGGTGTCCACCCTGCTGGCCTGCTTGCAGGTTTTGGATATGCCAATCTGTACTATCACATGAGCCAATATTTTAAAATACTTCCCTCTCTCTTTCTTATATGAATATGTATATATTGGTTCTGTTTTTCTGGATAATCCTAACTCAAACACTTGGCAATATCTACAATCATATAAAGAATATTATTTCATTAACACAATTGAATATGTGATAATATATTTTTATATGTCAGTTAAAATTGAGTTTGCAATCCTGTCTCATTTGGCAATTAATAAAAAGAGGCTCCAGAAATCACTGCATATTCTTATACTCCCACTACCCACTGTTTCAAATAGTCCCCATTTTTGAGGTCTCCATTTTGCTGCCTGCTAATATCAGCCAACAGTTTAATATTTTTTTCAACCACAATTTACATGCTTTTTATGTGCAGGCTCTATACTTGAGACAAGTTACACTGTGAAATGAAGCTAGACACTTCCTTGTGGAACTTATGTTATACTTAAGGGGATAGATACAGTCATGTGTTGCTTAATGACAGGTATATGTTCTTAGAAATGCATTGTTAGGCAATTTTATCATTCTGTGAACATGATAGAGTGTACTTACACAAACTTAGATGGTATAGCCTACTATACACCTAAGCTTATATGGGATAGGCATTATAATCTTATGGGACCATCATTGTATAATGGTCCATCATTGGCCAAAACATCATTATGCAAAACATGACTGTATTATTAAAAAAAAGTTAGGAAAATAATTAGAGATGATGGTAAGTATTAAAAAAAAATATGCAGGATCCTGGAAGACAGAATAATATGGAGTTACTCCAGAAAATTATCTTTAATGAAAGGAAGTGAAAATTGATTTTGAATGACACCAAAGATTCAGCCAAGGGAAAAACGTCCATAGCAGTAGACACAGCTCAAAGCCTGGGATGAGACAGAGTTTGATATACCTAAAGCTATATGTAAAAGTTTATGAATAAAGGAAGGAGGAAGTGGCACAAGATACACGGATTTGTGGGACATAGACTGTAATGCAATTAAAAGATTTTAAAGCATAAGAGAGGCACAGATTTGATATGTTATTATAAAATTGCTGTTTTTTATATGGGTAACATTTTGTAGGAAGGTAGGAATGGAGGCCAGTTATTTAGCTATTTCAGTAGTACAAACACGAGATGATGGTAGCCTTAAGTTTGGTTTTGGTAATATATCCATATGGTAGTCTTATTCTGCAAAGTGCAACAACTGTCCCTGAGTCCCCCAGCACAGGTAATTCTTGACTATTTGCAGTAGTAGCACAGTAAGGAAACATGCCCTGAAAATTCTGAGGGATAGTTGAAGAGCCGACTGTGAAATGTTTCAAGGTTTTTCTTAATCCAATTAAATTTAAGAAATCCAAATACAGAATTCCCTCGTGTGAAGTAAGTTTGCAATCTGACTATAAATCTGGATTATGACCTGATGAGATAATAGGTATCGATTAAGAATGTTTTAGCTAAAATGTATGCCAGAAAACTTGGTTACAATGGCTTAAACAAGTAAGTGTTTATTTTTCCCATGTAAAATGAAGTTCAGAGGAAGGTGGCTATTGGGTTGGGTTGGTATCCCGATGGCTTAGAGCCAATGTACTCTTTGCCTTTCTCTCATGGTCCTAATATAATTGCTGTAGCTCCAACCATCATATCAACATATTTCTATATTCAAAACATGAAAAGGGAGAAGGTGAAGTGGTGGTACTGTCTATCTCATTAGTAAAATTGGTGTCAATCTGTCAATGCCTAAATATACAGAAGCTTTGGGAAAGATTTTAACATTTTTAACCTCTATCCTAGAGCTGGAAAGGGATAAAAGAGCCTGGAAAACAAACATCTACAGTTGGTACATTTGATCTGAAGTTTTATTTCAAATTCATAGTACAAAATCACCAAATTGTCTTTTTATTATATGCCAATAAACACATCAGAAAACAGTTACAATTTAAATGCATATGGGCCTATTTTCAAATTATGGTTTAAATTACACAGCTTTGTGACATTTTTCAAGAGATGACAATGGAGGCTCTAAACTGTAATTTCCTACTTCATGCATTTTTGTAATAAGAAATTTAAAAAAAAGATTTTTATAAATGACCTAGAAATCTACCTATTACTCAATAAATGATAGTTCTAATATTTCTGTTCTATGTATCCATATACATGCCCTTTACCCCATCTTTATTTTATAAAGCAAAGTAGAATGTAAATGTAATAAAAAGGAAAAAAATGCAGTAAAAATCTCAGTCTTAAACTTGGATGAAACCAAGTCTCTCTGTGTGCGTTTCTGTATTTTTTAAATAATGAAGATAGACTATGCTGTCCCTTAAGTTATTTGCAACTTTGTATTTACCTATTTCTAGACATTTACATATTTCAATACAAAACAGAGAACACATTTTGCAAATCTTAGGGCAGTTGTACTTGGACACCTGTGTGGAACAGATCGTAGTATTTGTGCAGAGAATTTGACCCTAAATGTCTTGCTATATTAGACAAGATGATAAGATGTTGTTTTAATTTACTGAAAAGAGAAAGCAGTTCAGTTTTCCTTTGGATACTTTTTTTTATTGGAACTAAACCCAAGTGGTAAGGTATTCTATGAATCCTTGAAAAAGAATTATGAGGAAGAGTGGACAGTAGCTTTGAATGTGATTTTACAAAACATCATAATGCAGTTCATGTGATTGAATCTTAGAGAAAACATCTCTAGAGGAAGAGGAAATTACTAAAAAATTGTAATGAAATAAAAACAGTTGTGTCTTGAACTGAAATAATGTGACCCAGATACTTTTTGGATGAAAGGTTAAATACAGTGAAAAACTAGCTTAATGCAGAGGTAAGAAGTGGATAAATTTTCATAGAAAATAGGGAAATATCATTTTCCCCAAACTATCCACTTAGCCTAAGAAAGGCATTAGATAATTAAATTACTTTTTAAAATATTTATTTTATTCAGGGATATGATATGAGCTATTAAAATCCCTCCTGGAGCTTGCCTAGCATATGTAATATTCATTCGGTTTATAGGAGAATTCTATGAACAATGTATGCCAGCAAATTAGACAACCTAGATGTAATGGACACCTTCCTAGAAACACACAGATACCAAAACTGACTTAGGAAGAAACAAGATCTGAACAGACTAATTGCAACTAAAGAGTTTGAATCAGTAATCAAATTCTCTCAACAAAGAAAGTCTAGGTCCAAATGGCTTTACTGGTGAATTTTAGCAAATATTTAAAAAAGAATGATTAAAAATTATTCCCTAACTTTCCCACAAAACAGGAAACGATACTTCCTAACTCATTTTATAAGACAAGTATTACCCTGATAACAAAGCCAAAGACATTGCAAGACAAGAAAACTACAAACCAGTATTTCTTACAAATATAGATAAAACTATTCTCAGCAAAATATTAGCAAATCAAATCAAAAAGCACATTGCAATGATTACATACTGTGACCACATGGAATTTATACCAGGAATGCAAGGGTGATTCAGCACTGAAAAACCAATCAAGGTAATACACTGCATTAATAGAACAAAGGGGGGGGGGGTAGCATATGATCATCGCAACTGACACAGAAGAAGAATTTGACAAAACCCAACACACTTTCATGATTAAGAAAATAAAAATTCAGAACACTAGGAATAGATGGGGAACTTTCTGAAAATAAAAAAGGGAATTTATAAAAAGTCTACAGCTAATATCATATGAAATAGTAAAATATTAAGAGATTTTTTTTTCCTTAAGGTCAGAAATAATACAAGGATGCTTGTTTTCATCACTGCTATTCAACATTGTGCTGAAAGTTCTAGCCATAGCAATTAAAAGAAAGAAAGACAGAAAGAAAGGAAGGAAGGTGGGGGGGGGAGGAGGGAGAGAGAGAGAGAGAGAGAAAGGGAGAAAGAAGTAAAGGGAGAAGGAAAGAAAGAAAAGATATCCAAATTGAAAAGGAAGAAAATCTATCTCAATCCATGTGTGACATAATGCTATATATGAAAAAATCCCAAATAATACACCAAGAAAACCCAATAGAGTTAATCAACAAATTCAGCAAAGTTGCAGGGCACAAGTTCAACACGCAAAAACTAGTTTTGTTTCTGTATACCAGCAAGAAACAATCTAAAAATTATATCAAAAAATTGACTTGCATTTATAACAGCATCCAAAAGAATAAAATACTTATTAATAAATTTACCAAGGAGGTTAAAGACATGCACACTGAAAACTACAGAACATTTCTGAGATAAATTAAAGAAGACCTACGTAAATAGAAAGATATCCTGCGGATACCGAAGTTCCTTATATAAAATGACTTAGTATTTTCGTGTAACCTATACTGAATACAATGTAAATGTTATGCCAATAGTTGTTGTACTGTATTGCTTTTATTAGTATTTTTTATTGTCATATTGTTAACTTATTGTTAATGTTTTCTTATAGTCAACTTATTGTGAATATTAACTCATTATTAATATTTTCTATCTGCAGTTGGTTGAATCTATGGATGCAGAACCTGGAAACATGAAGAGCTGATGGTACAGTAGAAATACTTATCTCATAGACTTGTGGTAAAACTGAGTGAAATGTGTGTTTGGTCCTTATCAGAGTTTTTGGCACACAGATAAATATTTCTCATTGTTGTACATTTACCTGTAGCTGAGGTCAGTGTGACTCACCCAACTCCATGACATGGCCAGATCCACAGGGTCTGCCTTAATCCTAATTCTAGTCTCTTTTTTCATGGACTGTTTGGAAAACAAATGACTGCCCCTACCCTCTACCTCCACCAGCTTGTTTCAGGACTATGAGCAAACAGAGCTTCCTCCTTCATCCTGACGGCACCTGAGGGCAGCATACGGCAGAGCCACACTGCTGGGTCACCCAGACAGTTGTGCAGGAACAGTTAATTATCAAAGCTGCAGGGACTGAGGACAGGATGAGATCAATTTAACTTTGAAAATGCTGCAAGAGTGAAGGTAGAAAACTGAGGTGAGTGGATGCTTTAATCTGAGGAAAGATTTCCATCGGATTAAATTTTCATCTTCCAAATTTAGAACAAAGAACAGCATGCTGTTTCTCTGAGTGGGTCTTAAAAACAGTATGAGTGAAACAAAACTTGTTTCACGTCCCTGCCAACATTCTTGGAGGTGTGAAATAGTATCCCATTTTGATTTAAGTTTGTATTTTCCTGCTGACTATGTTGAGCACTTTTTTATGTGCTTATTAGGGGCAAAAATACCCTTTTTAGTGAAGAGCATTTTAAAGATATTTGATCATTTTTATTTGGTTGTCTTTTTATTTTTTATTCATATTAATTTTCTGTATAATCCAATGGAAGTCAATAGATGTCCTTTGTCAGAATTATACTATTATTATCTTCCATTTATGGTAAAATAAACATAACAACAAATTCAATGTTTTAACTTTTTGCAAGTATGCAATTCAGTATTGTAATGTATATTCACACTATTGTGCAATCAATCTCCATAACTTCTTCAACTTGCAAATGTGAAACTCTACACCCTCTAAACATCTCCCTATTTCCTGCTGTACCTAGCCACTGGCAACAACCATTCTACTTTATGTTTCTATAAATTTGATTGCTCTAGACACTGCATATAAATGGAATCATACAGTATATATGTCTTTGTGACTGGTTTATTTCACTTAGCACACATGTTCATCTATGTCATAGTATGTGAAAAATAATGGCACGGGATGATTCAAACAAGCTCTCTAAAACTTAATAGCCTAGGATAAACATTTTGTGATTCGATGTTGACATTCTGTTTCTAAACAAAGAATTTATGTAAGTTCTTTAAATTGTTGATTTAATAATTGATGTATGCCCTGCTAAGTTTGAGTAAGCTGCCAAGTTATTTTTAAGAGTTTCCTTCCTTTTAAGGCTGAATACTATTCCACTGTATGTATAAATCATATTTTATCTATTCATCCACCAAAGGATACTTGTGTTGCTTGTAACTCTTGCCTATTTTGAATAATGCTGCTATAAACAGAGATGTACACATATTTCTTTGAGACCAGGCTTTTAACTATTTGTGGTATGTATCTAGAAGTGGGATGGCTGAATCACATGGTAATTCCATTTAGAATTTTTGAGGAATCACCATCCACTTTCTATAGTGGCTGCAAAATTTTACCATTCCACCGACAGTGAAAAAGGGTTTCAAATTCTCTACATGCTCACCAACATTCATTTTATTTTATTTTGTTCTTATAATAGCCATCCTATTGAATGTTAAGTAATATCTCATTATGATTTTGATTTGCATTTTCCCTGATGAAAGATGTTAAGCATCTTTTCATCATGCTTATAGGCCTTTTGTATATCTTCTTTGGAGAAATAATATTCGTGTCTTTGGCCCATTCTTTAATCAGGTTATTTGTTGTTTTGTTGCTGATTTGTAGGAGATGTTTAAAACTATTTTGATTAATAACCTCTTTAACAAATCTATAATTTGCAAACATTTTCTCCCATTCCATAGGTTGCCTTTTCATTCTGTTGATTATTCTATTGCAAAAGTTTTTAATTTTAATGTAGTCCAATTTATCTATTTTAAATTTTAATATGCTTTTAATGTCATATCCAAGGTATTATTGCTAATTCCAGTGTCATAAAGACTTTCTCATGTTCTGTTCTAAGCATTTAGTAGTTTTAGCCCTTATGTTTAGGTCTTTAATCCATTTTGAGCTAATTTTTATATATAGTGTAAGATAAGGGTTCAGTTTTATTCTTTTGTATGTAGATATCCAGTTTTCCCAGTACTACTAGTTGAAATAGTTCTGTTCTTTTCCCCACTGAATGGTCTTGGGACCCTTGTTGAAAATCATATCGCCATATATATAAAGGTTTATTCTTTATTCTATTCCACTGGTTTATATGTGTGAGAGTACTTAAAAAAGATTGTGGAAAAATACAATTGAAAGGTAATATAAATCTTTCCATGAACTTTTCAATGTACCCCCATATATCTGCTTTTATGCTAGTAGTAAACTATTTTAGTCGGCTGCAGCTGCTATAACAAAATACCATAAACTTACTGGCTAAAACAAAGACTCATTTCTCACAGTTCTGGAGTCTGGAAGATCAAGGTCAAGGTAACAACAGATTTGTTGTCTGGCAAGGGCCTGCTTCTGATTCATAGTCCCCAGAATTCTCACTGTGTCCTCAGGTAGTGAGGAGAGGAAGGAAACTCTCCTGGGACACTCTAAGGCCATTAGTCCCATTTGTGAGATGTTCACTCCCATGACTTCATCTAATTGTAATTACTTCTCAAACATCCCACCTCCCAATATCATCACATTAGTGGGTAGAATTTCAACATATGAATTTTGGGGAACACAAATATTCTGTGCATAACACACAGAATTTTGAAGCTTTGCAATAAGTTTTGAAATAAGGACATATAAGTTTGTTCTTAGAATTACTGTAGCTAATTACTTAGAATTACTGTTCTAAAGAGTTACTGTAGCTTTGCAATAAGTTTTGAAATAAGAACACATAAGTTTGTTCTTTTTAAAGATTATTTTGGCTATTTGGAGTCTTTTGAAATTCCATATCAATTTTAGGATGGATTTTTCTATTTCTGCAAAAAGATGCAATTGGGATTTTGATAGAGATTGTATTAAGTCTTTAGGTTGTTTTCAGTAGTGTTGACCTTTTAACAATATTACAAACACAAAAAGTCTCCCAATCTACAAACACAAAAAGTCTTTGTATTTTTGTCTTCTTTAATTTGTTTTAAGTTTATTTTTTATTTTATTTTTAATTGACAAAACATAATTGTGTGTCTTACATATTGATGGGGTATTGTGATGTTTTGATATATGTTTACATTGTGGAATGAGTAAATCAAGCTAATTAACAAATTTATCAACTCATACTTATCTTTATTTTTTTGTGGTGAAAACATTTAAAATCTACTCTTTTACTAACTTTAATGTGTACAATGCATTACTATTTAATCATAGTCACCATTCTGTGAAATAGGTCACTAAAGCTTCTTCCTTCTGTCTAGCTGAACTTTTGTACCCTTTGATCCACAGAACCCCCCTCCCCGTTTACCCGTCTCATCCAGCCTCTGGTAACTATCATTCCACTTTCTACTTCTACGGATATGACTTTTTTAGATTCCACATATAAGCGACATCATGTGCTATTCATCTTTCTGTGCCTGGTTTATTTCAGTTAGCATCACATCATCCAGGTTCATCATCCAGGTTCACAAATGACAGAATGCACTCCTTTTTTAAGGCTTAATAGTAGTCCACTGTGTATATATACCACGTTTTCTTCATTCACTGGATGCCTAAGTTGCTTTTTTATTTCAGCTACTGTGAATCATGCTGCAACAAACATGGGTGTGTGTGTATATTTCTTAGGCATACTGATTTCAATTCCTTTCAGTGTCTACACAGAAGTGGGATTGCCAAATCATATAGTAATTCTATTTTTAGTTCCAGAGAGACCTCCATAATGTTTTCCATATGTATTTCCATATACATTAATATGCATTCCCTTCAACAGTGTACAGGAGTTCTCTTTTCTCTGTACCTTCACCAACATTTGTTATTTTTCATTTTTTTGATGATTGCTGATCTAAAAGTACTGACATGATATCTCATTGTAGTTTTAATTTGCATTTCCCTGATGATTAATAATGATGAGCCTTTGTTTTCATGTTTTTATTCCATTTTTATGTCTTTTTTGAGAAATGTCTATTTAAGTCCTTTGCCCATTTTTTAATCGAGAACTTCGTTTTATTGCTATTAAGTTGTTTGAGATACTTCAAAAATTTTGGTTTTAGTCCCTCTTCGGATGTATGGTTTACAAATATGTTCTCCCAGTCCCTGGGAAGTCTTGTCACTCGATGAACTCTTTCTGTTGCTGTGCAGAAGGTTTTTAGTTTGATGCAATCCCATTTGCTTATTTATTCTTTTGTTGCCTGTGCTTTTGGGGTTATATTCAAGAAATCTTTGTCCAAGCCAGTGTTGTGGAGCATTTCCCCTGTGTTTTCTTCTAGAAGTTTTGCTGTTTTAGATCTTACTTTTAAGTCTTTGATTCATTTTGAGTTAATCTTTGCATATGTTCTGTTTTGTTCAATCTCACAACACTTATATTATGACAAGGATTATGGGACATTCTGAAGTTTTTTCAAATCATTTTTTGTGACTCTCCCTGAAAAGGATGGGGGTTGCTATTGATATTTGTCAGTTAAGTGTGGGAAAGAGCGGAAGATCTGAAGGAATGAAAGTAAACATGGGTCACGAAAAGTGATCCCATTTTTTTCTCTGCCCTGTCTATATAATACATTTCTTACCCAAGTGTGAGAACATCAACATTGGTATTTTAGAACTATAGTACAGAATTATAGGTACTAGCTTAAAGAAGCAGAATGCTTCGTGAGTGTGCAGGAAAGTAGTTTTTTGCAACTTTACAAAAATGAAAATATTAAAAGCAATGTTTGGTGAGTGTGTAAGGAAAAACTACATTACAAACTAACAAAAATGAAGGTATTAAAAGAAAAAGACTGCAACAGTTACACCAGCTTTGATAAAAGCTAGCATAAGAAATCAGAGTTATAATATCTTTGGTCTAATTTCTTTTAATTTCTTTTAAAAATGTTTGACATTTTCCCACACTACTTTCTGTAATTTGAGCTAATAACTATTTTTAAATTTCATGATCGTTTTTAAAAATAACCTTTTTGTGTGTGTTTAGTTTTAGCTTACTCAGATGCTTGGCTATCTATTTTTGATATCCTTTATTTAGTCTGTCTTCCCATCTTCAGGGACTTGGTGTAAACAGCAATTTCAGCAGATTTGGGGATAGCCAATTTCCATTAGCAGAAAAATGACTAAAAATAATAAATGAAACAGTAATATCAGCTAACATTTATAGATCTGATAATACGGGGGCCTTCTCTAAATGTTATTCCAGTATATGATCACAATAATCTTATGTGGTAGGTAATATTAATACAGAGTTATAAAACTTGCCTAAGGTCAAACTGCTAGCAATTGAAAAAGTAGAAACACAAGCCAGGTCTTTCTGATTCCAGGGTCAATGAATTTAACATATGCTACCATTGCTGTGCACCCTTAAAACAAAACTCCCAAAGACTTTGAATATGTCATTGTCTTGTCATGGCACAGATGTGTGCCTTACCCTAGAGGTGACTGAGAATCTCTGAACTCTCGGATGTTGGCAGTTAGTCTCCCCAGCGGTCTTTGTTGAAGAGCTGGAGGCAGCCAGGGGTGAGTGCGTCCTGACAGATTCTCTGATCAATACTCTGCAGAGAACTTCTCTGAGGTAATCAGTCCTGCTGAATTGAAGCTCCCTGGGTAGAAGCATTAGTTGAGTGATTTGGCCAGGTCGTTCTTGTTATTCCTAATAGCCTTGAGATTCTATGATATTTGTAATTGTAATGCACTGAATACAAAGAACAACGAATTTTCATAATTTAATATTTGCAAGCAAATTGCCTCAAATTCATTAGTTCCAGTTAGGTTCATACGAGAATAGTACGAATGTGAATAAAATGTCAGGGGTTTGTTTACATATAATTTATACAATCTATAAAAGAGGCACACAGATATATAGATTTGGTTAAATCATTGTGTTCCAGTCACCTGTTTGTTCTGAGATTTCTTGCTATCCCCTCTCTGCTTTTTATGGGTGAGTTGATCTCAACAGGTGGCTTTTTCCAGTTTCCCTTAGAAGGTGAAATCCTTCTGGTTCACATAATAGAAGCACAGGCGGGGGATTGAAGGGTAGTTGGGAGAGATGAAATCGGAGTATTTGCCCTCTTTCTTACTTCCCCAGGTGTTACCTCTGGCAATACCTCTGTCCTGCAACTTCTGCACCTGCTGGGCAGGCTCACTTTGATCCCAGTTTCCACTGGGTCAAAACCATGGATCGAGAGTTCTGATGACATTGCCTTGCCTCTTGTGCCTCTGTCCTAAAAGGTGGTAACAGCTTTCCTAATTTCTAAATTTCCTCACCAGCTCCTGTAAGCTCCTAAGAAATTCTATCACCCGTGAATCCAATTTCCTGAATTAAATTCTCTGTGTATGAACCTAGCATAGATTGTGCTTTCCTAACTGTGACTGGTTTGATGCACTTTGCAATTGGTCAGAAGCTCTTAAGTGTGGAGAACACCCATTGTTTAGCCTTCTGGGAGGTGGATTGTATGGTATGCAGTTGGCCAGAGTGGAGAAGGGGGGGCTTATAGATATCAGATCTGGAAAGCTGAACAAGGGTGGCATACTTGGTTTTAGCCAGACGGGCCTGTTTTACACATATAGTTTTGAGAAATTTACTAAGCATTTATTTTACTCTTGATGGTGTTCCAGTTTGGACAACAAATCAGATGGTCACCATATGGATGCTAAGTGAGGTCCAGAGTGACCGTCATGAGACTGAGATTCTAGACTCAGGTCTGGCCTAGTAAAGTACACCAGACTGCAAGATCTGAGAGATGCTAAGCACGCACAGCACTGGTGGTGGTGGAGGCGCCTGATTAGGCATGGTGGATGCCTAAACAGTGAAAGATTATAAGAAGAGGGATGAGAGTAATGCACACTGGGCCAAATAGTAGTGAAGCGGAAGAACTCAGTATAGCAAGAAAGATTAAGGACCGATTGGTTCTGTGAGCCAAATGCAGCCTTACCTAAAAGCAGAGGCACAAAGCAGGGATAAAAAATGATCAAAACTATGTGTTCAGACTCAATGTAGAGAGTTGGAGACACCATAGGGCTCTCCATGGAGGGTTGACCTGGTGCTTATATTTTCACTAATCCAGATTTGTCACCACTCAGCAAAACCCTTTGGATGGATCAGTGTGGAAGGGCTGTTGAAATGTTAGGTTGGGGTGAGAATTCAAACAGAAAACAGCTTACATTTTAAAGGCCAGGTCTACCTTTCCTGGGCTGGCTTCTGTTTTTTTCAGCATTCTTCACTTTCTGCCAACAATCAGTTGAATATTTATTCCATCTCCCCACCAAATATTTTTTAAAGCACTGAACTATGGCAGGAGAAGAGAGCTTTTAAAATAGATGATTAAGTCCTAGAATTTTAGGAAGGTTAGGAAGTCACTTAAAACTTTCTTCAGAATCCTTCACTTGTCTCTTTAAAATATTGATCAGGTCTAGAATTTCCTTTGCCAACTGCAGTTCTGTTTCAATAGAGGCACGACTTTATGTACATTAATAATCCACAAATTCTGTCTTTCAGAGCCCTTCTTCCTTCCTTCCTTTCTTGCTCCACATACAATTTAGTATCTGTAATATGCCTCTTCTGGTAAAGTGGCACTTATAAAAAGAACAAATTAAACTGCAATGTATTGCTTCACGGTGGCAACAACCTGAGAACACATAGCACTATTAAAAAAAATGTGTTAAAGGAGACACATGGAGAAATACTATAAATTTACAAAATAAAGAGGGATAGCCAAGAACCCACATGTCTTTTTCTACTCTAGCCCTTTGCAAAAGCAATGTTTTGTTGTTATTGGTGTTATTTTGAATATAATCTTTTATCTTCACAGCCTTACAAGTTAGGTAGTATTTTTCCTGTTTTTTTTTTTTTTTTTTTTTTTTTTTTTTTAGATAGAAACTGAGGGGATCAGAGAGAGAGAACTTTGTCCAAGATCAAATGGAAATACATGGGAGAAACTGAGCATCATCCTAGGATTTCTTTTCTCCAGATAACTGTGTGGGCAATGAAAACAGGATCCAGAGGAGAGAAAATAGCATTAATTAGATGGCCAGAAAGGAAAGAGCACTCTATGCAGATAGAAGAGCAGAAGCAAAAAAAATAAAAAATAAAAAAAAAGGCTTAAAATAGAAGGGTGCAGTCAGGTTAAAAAAATGAGGAAGAAATTATGCAGCTGACAAGCAAACATTAATTCTTACTAAATCGTAATGTGTAGTGGAGTAGGGTGATTTGTGCTTTATTGAGCTGTTGATTTAATAAGTAATATGATACCAGAGTGAGCTGTTGCCATAAAGAGACAAATGACTTCTCCATTTTTATAGTTTCCAGTCACTATATTGTCAACAGAGTATGCCAGGAGAGCACAGGGAAGATTTCAGTCTCCTGAAGCATTTCATAAACTCTCCTCCAAATGCATCTTATCTACTACAGCCTAGAGCAAAATTGAAAGAAAGTAATTTATTTGCCAATGTCCTATTGCTATTTAGGAGAAGCCTAATGCAAAACTTCAAAATGAATCTCCAAACAAAGTGCTTTCTCATTGTATTTGCCTATTGCTCCAAAGTTAAAAGTTCCATTCAGAATAAAAACATGCAACATAACACCACAGGGAATACCTGTAAATATCCTTATTGTAAAGTGATCGCATAATCCTTAGTGCCTGACTGCAGTGATTATAACTTATGTTAACATTGCTTTAAGGTTAAAGCCTCGTGAAATAAAGATGTAATAACATTAGAAACAATAGTGCTCATGAATTTAAAAACAAGAATGAGTTATGGTACTTGCAGAAAAGGGAGGGTGAAGAATGTTTTTTAGCAATGGAGCTGGATGAGTCAAGCATGAAAAGTAGATGTAGAACCATGTGATGCTGACACGGAGTACCTTCAAGGCCTCTGAGGTCTGCAAGCTTTCTTTGTAAAGGGTCAGATAGTAAATATCTTGGTCTTTTCTGAACAGATGTTCTCTTTTGTAGCTGCTCAGTTCTGTTGTTATAGTGCAAAAGCTTCCATAGACAATACTTAAACAAATGGGCAAGGCTATGTTTCAATAAAACTTTATTTATTTATTTATTTACTTATTTTTGTAAAGGCATGCCATAGTTTGTTGATCTTTGTCCTAGTCTAGTTCAAAACTCATTTGATGCATGTACCTCATGCATAGCACTTTGGTGAGTTGTTATCCAATAGCACCTAAGAAAGCTTGTCTTTAGATATCCACTCTCTTGTGCAATCCCCCCTTCCATTGATTCTAGGTTGAACCGTCTGAATTAATTAGGTGAATGGGAATTCACCAAATGTGACAAGTATTCATGCATCAGAACTTGCCCTCCTGGAATTCACTTGTCATATATTAAGGAGCCCAAGCTAGACACTCAGTAATTGGAGAAAACTTGGATAGAGATGCCCAGCCAAAGAGCATGTCAAGCCTAGACAAGAACATGAGGCATCTTAGACCCTCTAGCTCCAGTGGAGTCTCCAGATGACCTTAGCTGCATGAGTGAACCAAGAAAAGACCAGCAGAATAAATGACCATCTGAGCTCAGCCAACTCACATAACTGTGAGAAATAAACCACTAAGTTTTGGGGTGGCTTGTTGTGTAGTGATAGATAACTGAAAAAACCAAAAAACAAACAAACCTTTGACTAGTTATTATCATAAAGTTTTATGATGATTTGGAAATAAGGTATGAAGAATGAAATTTGAAATCAGCAGAACTGGGTTTGAATTTGGGGACTGAACATGACCAACGGTGTGATCTAGAGTGAAGTTCCAATCTCTCTACCTCTCAGTTTGCTCACCTGCAAAATGGGGATATTAATAGCACACAGAGCTGTCATCTGCTCTGTCATCATTTTTAACATAGCACCTGATATAGACGAGAAAATATCTGGGTGCTTTATGCTTGATATCACTATTTTTTAAAATTAGCACTTGCATATAAGAGCTGTATTGTAGGATAATTTTATAGAGTTACCATTATTGTATTAAACTGTCAATGTGTATTTTAAATGTTGCCTAATTGTATTAGTCTCTTTTTGTGTTGCTATAACAGAATACCTGAGACTGGGTAATTTGTAAAGAACAGAGTTTTATTTGGCTCATGTTTCTGGGACAGCTGCATCTGGCACAGGCCTCAGGCTGCTTTTACAAACGGTGTAAAGCTACAGGCAGCTGGTGGGTACAAGCAGATCACATGGTGAGAAGAAGCAAGAGAGAGAGGGGAGGTGCCAGGGTCTTTTATACAACCAGCTCTCACAGGAACTAATAGAGAGAGATCTCATTCATTACCCCACACCCCAGGGAGAGCATTATCCATTTAAGAGGGATCCACCCCCATGACTCAAACCGCTCCCAACACTGCCACATTGGGGATCAGATTTCCACATGAGTTCTGAGGGAACAACACATCCAAACTCTACACTGATATCACCATATTCCTTTTCAAAGTGGTTTCAGCAATTTCTATTACAGCCGGTAAATAAGTTTCTCCAAACACCTTGCCAGTGTATCATAAAATTTTCAAAAATGTACCACACTAATAATTGAAAAATGGTACATTGGGATTTTAGTTTGCATTTCTTTAAATTGATTAACATCCTTTACATGTTTATATGCCATTTTCATTTATTTTTCAATGAATTCACTTTTGAAGTCCACAACCCATTTTTCTCTAGGGCTTCAGAAACTTTTTGAATAAATTTTAAAGTAAATTTAGTCCTGTGTCATATATATGGAAACTAATTTCCACCATTTGATGTTTGAATTGGACTTGATATTTTGTCCTTGTGGACATGCATGATATTTTAATTTTTTATGTAGTTGATTTAAGTAATATCTTTTCCTGCATTGGGGTCTTATGCTCAGAGAAGCCTTTCCAATCAATATTGTCCTTAATTATCTCATGTTTTCTTTTAGATCTTTTACTGTTTCATTCTTCAATATTTAAGCACTTTATTTATTGGAGCATTTTTCATGTAAGGAATAAAGGATAGAAGATATTGGGATTCTGGTGTTTAATTCATTTTGTTTGGAGATTTTTTTTTTTTTTTTTAGCTTTCCTTCCTTTTTTTTTCCTTTCGCTAAAGGTAGCATCTAGTTATTTCCATTCTGTTCCTTCTTTTCTCTACTTTTCATACTTATTTGAGGATGTTTTGGAATTTGATATTCTCTTTGGACTTAAAATGTAAAAATCTTTATTGCTTGAGTTTTATCACACATTTCTATAATTAATAGGCTTTCCTTCTTTCCCTATTTTTTCCCTTCCAAACTTTAACATGCAAATGTCACATATAGATTTTTCCATATGAACTTTAAAATCAAATCACCTAGTTTCAGAAGCGAAAAGGAATTATTTTTCTTTTTTTATTGTATCACATTACGTTCACAGATTAGAGAGAAATATCATTTTAACAATTCCAACTTTTCTTATCCAGTAACAAAATATGTCCTTTCATTTATTCACATCTTCTTTTATGTTCCTAAAAAGAGTCCAAAATTTTATGCACGTGCTCTCTGAATGCCTCAAGTTCCAAAGGTGCTTAATCGTTTGCTAGTGCTGCTGATGCCATTGTCATTGTCATTGTTGAAATCTGGCCTTTTTATTATATTTTCTAACCGGTTATTGTCTGTGTAAAGGACACCATTGAATTAGTGTATTCATTATTTCCAGCTACCTTACTGTGTATTATTATAATTACTAATATTTTTCCTGGTTTCAAAAGAGGTGATTTGCAAATAATTAAAACTTGTTATTCCTAATTCCTCTCAGCATATTCATCCTGGTGCCTCCTGGTCAGTGCTGAGCATGTGAGCTCTGTGACTAGACTGCCTGTGCTTATAATCTAGAGGTTCTTAATTGCTCTGTGGCTCAGTTCTCACCTGTAAAATGGAGTTAACAATAGAATCTGCTTTATAGGGTTGCTGGAGGGTTGAAGGAGCTAAAGTATGTAAAGCATTTAGACCAATGCTTCACATATACTAAGGACTCAGTTCGTGTTACCCTTCTTTGTATCCTCAGGTACTCAATTCATAAATATCACAGCAATAGCAATGTCTGCACTGGTTTGCCTTGAAGGGTAATTTAAACACTGTGTGAAGTGGTATAAATGGGCATGCTTTGCAAATTACACTATCATTAAAATGCAAGAGAATAGTAAGCTGTCAGATCACAAGCACATTTCTTTCATTCAACTAGCATTTAGTGTATATTAGTAGATTTAGAGAAGGTTTAAAACCCAAATTCAGGTTTTATCTCTTTTGTTAAGAAAATGTTTTTCATTTTGTCTTTGTTAGGGTTAAACCCAGATGAGAGATTCAGGTTACTGAATGGGAATTATTTCTGTAGGTCCTGACACAGAAAAATATTGATAATGATTCTCATTGTGAACACACCAGTTGGCTCTTTAATGCAGTCTGGTTTCTAACACAGAGCTGGAAGGAAGCACGTATTATTTATAACAGTTAAAAGGGACTGAGTATATATGCCAGGTACTCTGCTAATCATTTTATATTCACTACATTATCTATTTAACACAAAATTTAGTAAGTAGGCAATATTATTATCTTCATTTTACAGATCAGAATATAGAATCAGAAAGTTTAAATAAATTGCCCAGACTCTTAGATCTGTAGTGCAGGACCTGGGACCAACACCCTCTGAATCCAGAGTCTGTACTCTCAAATACTTCTCCAGACATTGGCAGGCTTGTGTGTGGCTTTTCTGCCTCCGTTTCCCATGCCACTTCTCTTTTCCCCTTTAGATTTTACACCTATGCTGTCTATTCCAAATACAAGTATTTGATCTTCATAAATAATCTGACATCAGCCACATATCTAAATATCAACTGCAGTCTGGTAACTTCTTCCAGCATGAAAGGAAAGGAAAAGGGAACCAGCAATTGACTACCCTATAAAATGCATGTCATTGCCTCTTAGAAATAAGTTTTCCAAGTATGTTTTACAATTACAAATAAAGAACCTGATATTAGCAGTTAATAAGTCATTTGTTCAATATCCTACAGTTAAACTCTATGACGATGGCATAGATTTAAGTCACTGAGACTTATTTTTTGTGTGTGAAAAATTGAAAATGGTACATCCTGTTCAAGAAATTTTGGTGGTGGAATTTCTCATTAGCCTCTGAAAGCATGACAGCATAAGCTGGTCGGCATTAAACAGTCACCTCTACTTTGTTTCCAGACAGAGCCACAAGCTGCTCTTGCTGTTTCTTTATTGTCCTATAGTTCCTGGCCATCAAGAAGCATGTTCCCCATGGACTTTATATTTGTAGTAAAAAAGCAAGAGA
Source organism: Galeopterus variegatus (assembly GCF_000696425.1). Classification (NCBI taxonomy): domain Eukaryota; kingdom Metazoa; phylum Chordata; class Mammalia; order Dermoptera; family Cynocephalidae; genus Galeopterus; species Galeopterus variegatus. The sequence goes on from NW_007726722.1 coordinate 222,089, forward strand.
TAGGAAAAGTGCTGAACTGCAAGTGGGAAGTGCATTCAAGACAACTCTATTCCACTTTTCCCTCTAATCTTGAAAAAGTACACAACATTGAAGGAAACTTGGAAGTGATAAAGGACATAAAAAAATAATTGAAGACAACATGTCATACTTGGAATTATTGGTGGAACTCCTCCTTATTTGGATTTTATAACTAAAACTATATGAATCATCATTATAAACAAGGTGCCCTACAATAATAATGATAATCATAATATTTACAGAGGACTTACTTTATGCCAAGCACTATTGTTAATGCTTTATATTCATTCATCAAATCGCTTAATATTCCCAGTGACCTTATGAAGTAGACACTATTATTATCCCCCTCATTTACAGATTAAGAAACTGAATTATAGAGAGATTCTATAAGTAGCCCAAGTTCATACATCTAGTATGCTAAGATTTGTGCTCAGTCTGGTTTTAGAGCCAACTACTGAACCATACGTCTTCTCTTTTTAGGTGGCTTTAGTTTATTGTCACATGCTCTAGTCGATGATGATTATGTAATTAATCTTTAGTACTTTTTTAAGCATGACAGAGGTTTTTGAAAAGAAAATATTCAGCTCAATTAGATCTAAATTGTCAATTACGTAATTCATGTCCTCTCAATTTTTGTGCATTGTTCTATTCTTAACTTCATATGATCAACTGAATTTTTTACTACTATTTTAATTTTGTAATTATTTTCTTATATTTCCTGTAGTTTTTAAAAATTTTATATTATAGTGCATGATGATGATTATGCGTAAATGTTTGTGAAATTCACCATTTGGTGTTATGTCCTTTATAAAATATTTTATAGGGTCCTTTGTCTTAAGTTCTTTTTGAACTGAATTTATTGTAATTAACCTCATATAGTTCCTGCACTTATGTTTGCCTTATATGCATGTGCTAATTATTTTCTACAAATTCTTTGTATCTAGATGCTTAATTGTTATACAAATTGAACTTGCAATTTTTATTTTTTAAGGGAAAGTAATCTTGTACTTTTTTCACTTTAAAATTATTTATATACAACATAACACACTGTTTTTAAGTGAACACACTGATGAATTTTGTCAGATGTATACCTTTGTGTGACCAAACCTATGTCAACATATACAACATTTACATCCACCTAAACGTTGCTTTTGCACCATTTTCCAGCCAATCAAAACTCCTTAATAAAAATCATTATTTTGGTTTCTATTTCTGTACATTAGTTTTGTGTATTCTTTAACTTCTTGTTTAAAAGCATCATATTTAAATACACTTTTGTGTCTGTAGTCTTTATGGTCACCAAAATGTTCCTTAAGTTTACCCATGTAGCTGTGCATATCAGTAGTTTGTAATTTTGAGTTGAAAAAAATTTTGTTTTACTTTTTCTGAATAGTGTTCCATTGTATGAATGTATCACAATTTTTAAATTTATTCGTTGATCAACATTTGGTTTTTTGCTTGGTTATTATGATTCTACTGCTATGAAAATTCTTATATAAGTCTTTTTCTACTTATGTGCTTTTATTTTTATCGAGAATTTACTTCACAATGGAATTCTTCTAACCCAGGTGAGCATTTTTAACATTATAAGTGATTGCCAAGCAACTGTTAAAAATGGTTGCTTTTTTTTTTTTTTTTTTTTTTTTTTTTTTTTTTTTTTTTTTTTTTTTTTTTTTTTTTTTTTTTTTTTTTTTTTTTTTTTTTTTTTTTTTTTTTTTTTTTTGCCATCAATGCATGCAGGTAGAGTTGCACCACACCCTCCCTAACATTTGGTACTAACCAATTTTTGTAGTGTTTTCCTTTTGCCACTCTGTGGATACGAGATAGTTTCTTGCTATATTTTTAATTTGCAAATTTATGATGATTAAGCATGTTGAACATTTTTTTCATAGACTTATTGGGCAGTATCATAACTTCTTATTAGAGTCTATTTAAGGATTTGGCCCTTTTTTATTTCTCACCTGTTTTGTATGTTACAGTGAGCCTGAAAGATATGCCACCCTGATCTTTCCTTAAGGGAAGACATACTTCAGTGTTTGCATCAGCTGCAGAGGGCTGCCTGGGCAGGACACATCCTTCCTCCGGGTGGCCTACATTCAATGATTTATGGAGGCAGAGGGGTAAAGGTTTGGCCATTTTGGCTCAATGCAACCAACTCAGGTTCACTGAATATGCTTCAAGTCTCCTTTAGGGGTTGGATGAGGACTTTTAGGCCTGCATCATAGTTTGACTTTTCCTTCTGCCAAATCTTTCTTCTTACTTCCTTCCATACGTCTTTATCCCTTATATATACTTGCATTATAAAATTTCTGTCTCAGCATCTGTGTTCATAAAACACCACCCACAGTCATGAGTAGCATGAAAGGTTTGAGAAACTGTGGAAATAGTGTTTGGAACAGAATCATTTGTCACCTAGTGGGTCATGTGAACTCATTACTGGTGGTCAGTATACTACCAAGAGGTCCTGGCATGAGATAGTGTCAAATTGGAACCAGGAACCCAGGATTTAATAGGCAGAGCAGCTAAACTCTGGAGAAAGATAAACACTGAAACAATGCAAGTCTGGTATACCAAGGTTAAGACTCTGGATGGAAAGTAATGGGACCCTGATACTTGGGATGGGGACATTGAGTGGATGTCCCCTAAAATTTTAAAATTTCAAACTTCTCATAGAGATTTTGGGCTGTTCTATATACAAGATCACGTCATCTGCAAACAGCAACAATTTGACATTATCTTTTCCAATCTGGATGCCCTTTATTTCTTTGTCTTGATTGATTGCTCTGGCTAGTACTTCCAGTACTACATTGAATAGGAGTGGTGAGAGAGGGCATCCTTGTCCTGTTCCCTTTCTCAAGGGAAAATATTTCAACTTTTTCCCATTCAGGATGATATTGGCAGAGGGTTTGTCATATACAGCTTTTATTATGTTGAGATGCTTTCCATCTGTACCTAATTTGCTGAGAGTCTTTATAAGGAAGGGATGTTTTCTTTTGTCAAATGCTTTTTCTGCATCTATTGAGATAATCGTATGGTTTTTGTACTCGATTTTGTTGTAGTGTATCACATTTATTGACTTTTATATGTTGAACCGTCCTTGAATCCCTGGGATGAATCCCACTTGATCATGGTGTACAATTTTTTTGATGTGTTGCTGTATACTGTTTGCTAATATTTTGTTAAGCATTTTTGCATCTATGTTCATCAAGAATATTTCCCTGTACTTTTCTTTTTTTGCTGAATCTTTGTCTGGCTTTGGTATCAGGGTGATACTGACCTAATACAATGAGTTGGGAAGAATGGCCTCTGTTTCACTTTTTTGGAATAGTTTGAAAAGAATTGGTATTAAGTCCTCTTTAAAGGTTTGATAGGATTCAGCAGTGAAGCCATCTGGCCCTGGGCTTTTCTTTGGAAGACTTCTGATTACTTCTTCAGTCTGCTTGTTATTGGTCTGCTCAGGTTTCAGTGTCAAAACTAGAGGATCCAAAAATCCTTAAAAACAAAACAAAACAAATAAAAAAATTCCTCTGAGCCTGCAAAACTGTCCCAAAGTGGCCTATACTCTGCTATGAATATATAGTGATCCCTATTACAAGAAAACAATGAACAGACTTCTCTCTCTCTAACACAACTTTATCCCCCTTAGGATTTACCCTCACTATTCCTCCTGGCCACTAGGTAAGCCACAGCTGATTGCAGGAAAGACCACTGAAAAATTAGGCTCACTGATATCAATGTGATGACTAGGATTCCCACATAGTAGGGACCATGTGGTTTCACTTAACTTCCAGAAGTCAGGCAGATGTAATCATCATAATGCATGGCAGGGTAGAAGAGGCATACAAGGGGCCTAACCTACACAGACTTATGAGGATGTTTAACAAAATACAGGATCCTTAGGGGCAAAATAGATGAGTAGTAAATAAAAAAAAGTGCTCAGCTTTTATCATTAGAACGAATAACACAGGGATGTCCAGGAAGGTGAGGACAGTGTCTCAATAAAAATGTCATGATATTTTGCCATATTTCTATACCTGAGCCAGTTTGAAGATCTGTAGCATACTTACTGAAGTTTGGGTCCCCTGGAGGAAGGACCCTGCCACACCATGCCATGGCAAGTAGATATGGTAACAATTCTTCCAGTTTTTCCCCAAAAGGAACTGTGGTCATTTAATCAGGTAACTGCACATGAGGAAAGGGGAGTAACAAAACATTTCACATACTGTTAGATGCAGGACTGAGGTTGTGGTCTGAGTTGACATTGATAACCAGAAATCTGATGCATCATCATAGCCCTTCTCTTAAAGGGAGACATATGGTAGTCAGGAAATAAATAGACATATGGTAGTCAGGAGTCATAGGCAAAGTCAGTGTTTACAATGAGTCAGTGGCTCAGTGATCACTTCCCCAGTCCCTGAGTACATACTTGGAATTGACATACTCGAGAGTGTTGTTGTCTTCCGAGGGTTATTGTCAGAATCCTGCCTATGTAGCCAATTGTATTGCTAAGGCTAGGACTAAAGGTTAGGGCCCACAGACCCTTCAAACCCTATTGCAAAGACTGGGTCACAAACCCTTCATCTGCAGGTCCATGAGCTAGGTAATAGGAGAAAGATCCTGGGAGCTGTGGGTAAAAATTAATAGACTTTATCCAGATGCAAGCTCAGGTAGCTAGCAGCAGCGGCCCTGGTGGCCTTCCAGGGAACCCTGAGGGCACTGTGGACCAGAGCTGTTTGTCCTTTATACTTGACTAGTAACCCAGGAACACCTGGGCATAAGTCAGACAACTCAGGAACACCTGGGTGCCCATATACATCCATAGACAATAGCCAAGGAACACCTGGGTGCACATGCACAGTTATTTATATCAAATGTTCGACAAGATTCCGATCTTCCCTGAGGGACCCTGACCATTAACTTTTCATTTTCCCTACAGATGCATACCTAATATCTGTCCCTTGGCTGGTAGGGTAAGAGCTTTCAAAGAGGACAAGTGGAATTTTCTGAATCTGTAGATTCAGAAATCTGTGAATTTTCTGAATCTGTAGATTCTGAATCTGTGAATTTTCTGAATTTTTCTCTTCTGCTATGGTCTGAATGTGAATGTTTTCCCAAAATTTGTAAGTTGAAATCCTAACCCCAAAAGTGATAGGTTGAGGAGACAGAAACTTTGAGAGGTAATTTATTCATAAGGGTGGAATCCTTATGGATGGAGTTAGTGTCTATATAAAAGAGGCCCATATAAACTTCTTTACTTCTTCCACCATGTCTGGATGCCGCTAGAAGGCTCTGTCCATGAGGAAGAGGCCCTCACTGGGGGGGGAGGGGGTCTATGAATCAGCCTATGACTTGATCTTGAACATCCCAGCCTCTATAACAGTGAGAAATGCATTTCTGCTGTTTATAAGTTAAGTAGTCTACTGTAATTTGTTATAGCAGCCCAAACAAACTAAGACAATTCCCAGCCAAGACAGCGAATTAAAAATGTACTGTGTCTCAGGTGAGAGGGCTGAAATTGGTGCCACCCTTAAGGAGCTAAGGGATGCAGAAATCCTGGTTCCTGTCACACATCCATGTTATTTGTAAGACTAGCCCTTGAAGAAAGTGGATGAATCCTGGACAAGGTAGAAACCTACAGATATTACCTTATATGGCAAGTGAGACTTTGCATATATGATTACATTAATGACCTTGAGATGAGAGATTATCCTGGATCATACTGGTGGGTCTAATATTTGCAAGATCCTTTTAAAAGGGGCACAGAAGGAGTTAGAGAGAGAAGAAGGATATGTGGTAATGAAAGTGTAGGTAGGATGGTGGCTTTGAAGATGGAGGAAGGGCCACAAGCCAAGGAGTACAGGGAGGAGCTGAAATAGGCAAGTGGATGGATTCTCCTCTCTGAGCCCCCAGGAGGATCCACCCAGACAACACTGACTTAGCCCAGTGAAATTGATTTTGGACTTAGGACATCTAGAAGTATAAGAGAATAAAATTGTGCTACTTTAAGACATGAAGTGTATAGTAATTTGTTACAGCACCACAGGAAACTAACATAGCAAGATAGTTTTATTGGTAATTTTATCACTTTAAAGATGGTTTTTCATTGTTTTCTAGAGTTCATATGATGAAAAATCAGTCATTCACATCCACGTTCACTGTATGAGATATATCATATTTTTTCTCTAGCTGCTTTTACAATTTTTTCTTTATTGTGGTTTTCAGCAGTTTGACTATTAAATGCATTTATGTATATATATATATACACTTATGTATATATATATACATTTATGTATGTGTGTGTGTGTATATATATATATATATATATATATATATATATATATGTATGTATATATTTTCTCTTTATCCTGCTTGGTTTTCACATTAGTGGTTTAAATGAAATTGGATATATTTAATCTAATGTTTCTTAAGTATATTTTTTGCCCCATTATCTATTATTTCCTTATGGAACCCCAATTCCATGTACATTATATACTGTTTGATACTATACTGCAATCCATCAGACTTCTCATTTTTCCAATCATTTCCCTGTAGATAGAATAATTTTGATTATTTTGACTCTTGTTCAGTAATCCTTCCTTATATGTTGTCCATACTATTGTTAATATTATCTTCTTTTTTATTTTAGCTATCACATCTTTTATTTCTAGAAGTTACATTTGGTTATTATGTGTTTTAATCACTCTGAAATTCTTCATAGTTTCCTACAAATTCTTAAACATCTATTCCTGTTAATTCTGTTCAACTCATAGTCTCTTACCTGTGGCTTTAGGCTGGATTCCTTAGAATGTTTACCTGCATACACAGAGTTCTGGAGTCAGATAAGAATTAAGGTGAAATCTATGCAGATTTTTAGGCTTCTCCTCCTAAAGCACTTTTCTTTCTTCTATATGTTCCCTGCATTTCCAGCGGCTCTAGTACTCCCAAAATCTAATCCCTTATTCTTTGCCTTAGTAAGACTACAACTTTCTGCTTGAGTTCTATTTCGCTTGAACTTTCTGGTTTGAGGCATACCATAGAGGGAAAACAAGCTTAATATATTAAAACAAAAAAACACTTCAAACAGCCTCTATTAAACCTATTCACACTAGCTAAGAACTGTTTCCTGTCACTGAAGCATAATCTAACACTGGCTTAACTTTGTACATAATATTGTCATTCTAGAGCACATTCCATCAGCAGACCCTATCAACTTCACTTCACATGGCTTAGCTCTCTCCCTTTACCATGCAACAGAGGGTAGTATAAATAAACTTCAGCATCTTTCATCATCTCCTGATAGTGGCAATACAAAAACCCCATCTCACCCTGCATTCTGCGTAGACTTTGCTTTCTAGTTCCATAGCATATTTATAATTATGTTAAAAAGGCTGAACTCAATGTGCATATGATAAAACCAAATTTCTCCTTCTACAGAGAACAATTTTATTTTCATAAAACTAGAACTTCATAGAAATTAGAGTTTGTGTGTAGGGTGGTGCAAACATTTAGAAACTAGTATTTAATTTTTGTTTTTCATTTCTGCCTGATTTCAGGAGCCAGTTAGTAGAGATAATCTGTACTTTAAAAGACATAATAAATCAGAGTAGTGATACATAATTACTATAAATAAGAATAGTGATACAAGGTTTAGCTTTAGTCTCTTAAATTTAAATGTAATAAGAACACTACAAGTAGCAACAAGAACAGCTAAGGTTTATTGGGTGTTTACAGCAAAACACTGTTTAGATTAATCCTCTTATGAAACCTATGAGATGGTGGGGTTTATAAAAACATTAGAATATTCTTTATCACATTTCTGTAAATGTAAAATAACAGAATGAAATGATAGTTGCACACATCTTCTAGCTTAACCATCTAATAAATATTTTTAATGTGCTGATCTCTGTGTATACAAGGCAGAAGAAAACATTTGTGATGGCCTCCAGAATGAGAGCCTAATACAAAAACACATTCAATTCTATATGCATATAAAATTCAGACAGATAAAATAAAAAAAATCATAAAAATGTTTTATTTTTCCAGAATGAAGTATTAGAATAATTGGTGAATGTTTGCTGGAGTAGATCCATATCTAAAATACATAAATGCATTCACTGTCTCCCCTATCCCTGATCACCATGTTGGATGGAATACACTACCTGGCTCACAGACTTTGGGTTTGGCCAACTTTATTTCCTTGTGCTGATGAATGTTAGCAGAGGTGATCCACAGAGAAGCATAAATATTCTTGTGTGATTAACAGAGAAGCATAAATATTCTTCAGCTTGTTTCCTTGAACTCCCAACTTTTACCGTGAAAAGAGCATGCCTCAGTTAAACCCAGTCTAATGAATATGATGACCATGTGGCACAGAACTAAACCCAACCTGAATCTTGGTGGCAAGCCTGGCTACTGGAGTTTGAATCAACCAGATCTCAGTGGACTTGTCAAATGCATAAGAGAGAAATAAATGTTTTTCATGAATGCCACTGATATTGTGTGGCTATCTGTTTCATAGCAAAACCTGACTGATGGGCTTAACCAGTAGATTAATGTTTTTCATCAGAAAACATGTTTCATTCAACACATCCATCATTTTGCAAAGTTGAACCCTTATAATGCTATTAATTCCACCCCCATTATTGCTTGTGGACTGAGACTGTCTTCTTACTATGTAAATGACTTACCCCTTTGATTACACAATGATTAGTCTCTTTCTAGAGTGAAGAGAGATAACAAAAATTCTTGCCCAAATGTACAGTTGCATGTGTTTTTATCTATAATAAACAGGGATAAGAAAAATATAAAGAGAACCAAGTAAAGTAATATATGTAATCAACAAAAATCTTCTTTTGAGTCAAATCTAGCTTCGATAGAAAAGGTCAGAAACTGACTCTTACAAGTTTTGATCAATAGGCATACTTTCAAGCTATCACCTCTGCCAAATTCAGAAAATCCTTGAGGAATAAAAAAAAAAAAGTAGCATTTTTGCTAATGCAATTTATGTTTTAGCATGAACACATGTTATTTTAAAATTCTTCATTCTGACAGATTTTTACTTTTCAAAAACCAGTGAAATGTGCCAAGGGAGATGGTAAATTAATTTCCTTCCCTTTACTCTCTATTCTTGACCTTTATCAAAGTCCACTTTCTTCTCCTTTGGGGAAGGAAAAGAGATGCATATCATCTCCCTCAGCCAAGAAAAATCTGAGGAAAGAAAAAATAAAGGAACCTTTCACCTGGTCATAAAACAATAATTAGTTGCACTATTAAGTAACCTATACAAACCTGGGGGAAAGTGTGGGGAAATAAAGAAATCTCCTTGAGAAACTTCCCCGAAGGAGTGATATTACTCAAAGTATGTGTGATTCAGAGAAAAGAAAGGAATATTTGAGGAAAGGCAGCCCATAAGGAGGTCTCAAGGGCAGTACCCCAAGAGATTTTAGGAAAATGTGTTTCCAGGACAGATTGTTTTGTATGGTGCATCCAATTAATCAGGTCACATGAATGCCTTGTGAATTAATGTTAGCTTTGGCAATGACTTATTTATTTTTTTTCTCTTGCATAAGAGATTTTCTTTGAGGCGGGTAACAGAAAGAGAAAAGAAGAAAATATGAGATGCAGTAGCTTGGGAGACCATCACCCTGCTTTCTCACAGTGCATATAATTAAGACAGTGGTTCTGATTCCTGACCCAAGATATGGGCATTTTGACCGCATGGGACTACTTGGTTTGGCTTCATTGTCACATGTATCCTAAGCATTTGAACAGGGAGGAGACCCTCAGCAAGTACGTACTGGTTAAAGGGATTCTGTAGTTACTATTAAAGTTGATGATCTGATCTTTCCTTCCAAATGATTCTTCTAGTAATAGACTGAACAGAGATTCAAGAGGCAGTGAGACCAGTTACAGGAAAATTGTAGAAATAAAGCCAAGATAGTCTGGGGACTAGTCAAGGACACACACTGAGGATGCGTGTAAGGAAGTGGAGAGAAAGACCTTGTAGAGACAGCCCTGTTATCTGAGTTGCTTCTTGACCCTCGTCCAGTCTCCCCCTTCCCCAAACAAAATATTAAGAATGTTTACTAGTTCATTTATCAGTTTATTCAAATAATATTTATTTTTGTTTAGTTTGTTTTTCCCCTGGACCAGAACCTGGAAGCATGCAGTTTATTAGGCAGGTGAAGAAAACACCAGTAGTGAAATGAGAACAGAGACAGAGAAGGGAAGGTGTTCACTGTACATTGTCAACCCGAATCCACAGAGAGTGACTGAAGCTTAAACCCATGGAGGAATCAAGTCAATGTCAAGACAAAATCTTACCTCAAATCAAACATTTTATTAATACTCTGTTGCTCATCTCAAAATATGTCCAACTGTTTTTTCAATATCAGCTTTTAGGGGTTCTTAAATGAAATCAAATAACAATACTTTAATATCTCAATGATGCCAACGTACAGATGCTCCAAATTTGAATATAAATCCCCGCTCATTAAGAAATCCCTATGAACACATTAAAATTCAAAGATTAAATTTCTTTGTAAGTTGAAGCTCAAAGATTTCAGAATATTAAAGAATTAAACTTCCAAATTAAATGTCATAGTCTCTTCAGTTAAAAGTACAAAACAATCAAATTCCTTTCCAGTTTTTTTATTTTGCTTAGATTCAGCAAGAGGGTAGAGTTCCTGATGGCTGGGCTGTACCTTTCTGTCATGGCTATAGCTCTTTCATAAAGTAAAAGTTTGTATTGTCATTTGTATGCCGAATGTTGCTTTTAAAGTCAACTGAGTTTACAGTACATACAAAATTATTACAGCACTAAAGCCCTGATATTGAAATTAACATGGTCTCCAGACCCTGGAGCAAAATTATATTTCCAGACCCCAATATTTGATGTTGCTAAATACCTTTTCAAAGAATCAATGTCATTTGTGGGAAAGAGAGTAGAGGAAGACTTTTTTCCCCGTTTTACCCACGGCAGGATATCAGTCAATCCATTCCAAGTTTCCAAAATTTGTAAACTATAGCCTTTAATTCTGTCTCTAGAAATATACCAATAAGAAGTTGACTTGGACAGAATGCATTTACTACATCTAAGGAGAGGAAGCAATCTTTGCATATTGTTTCTCTTGGAGCAGGTGTTGGAAAACTATGACCCTGATGAGTTGCCACCTGTTTTTGTAAATAAAGCTTTACTGAAACACAGTCACACACATTCATTTACATATTGTAGTTGGCTGCTTTCTCTACTACAAAGACAGAGTTCGGGTACTTTATGTAAATACCTTATGTTGTTCTATGTCTGACATATTTACCATTCGGCCTGTCACAGAAATAATGTGCTGACCACAGTTTTAGGAGCATTAAAAACCTTCTTGATAAGTTTTGAAAATTGCAATGGTGGAAGCCCAGGTCAGTGGATCGGAAGCCCAGAAAAGAAACATTTATTTTCCATCAATATTATTTAAAACTCATTGGTTTCCATTTCTTTTCATTCCCCATGTTTCTGAAATCTTATCTCCTCATTGCACATCAGCTCTATAATGGCATGAACTCTATAATGTTTGATGGGGTTTTTTTTACACCACTGGGGCAGCTGTTAGTAACTCTGACTGTGAAATAACACGGGCCCATGAAACTCCCTCATTGCAAGTGGGTTTTCAGCTGAAGAATCTTGTTCAATAGATTCCCGTACTGAGGGTGCTAATTATAATCCTGAAGTGTGTGCCTTGAGAGGTAAAGAACAATAACTCTTCCAAATGCTCTCAAGACACTGTCTGCCCTCTCTTTTTGGATATCCCAGGCCTCAAGGACTTTTTCTTCTTGCTACAATTTTTGTTTTGTTTTGTTTTGTTTTTTATCAGTGGCTGCACCTCCCAAGTCATGTCTCCTTCTGCTGTTCTACTCCTTCTGAAGGGCTCGGTTGAGTTTCTAATAGATTAACTTAATTGTATAATCAAATCAGAAGAACTTCTTTCCTTTACTTGCCCTTTGCTTCCTGCCCTTGACATATATATAAATTAATGAGTTCTGATTCTGCCAAATGCACCCACTATTCAAATAGGTCTTGTCTATTCTCATGGGTTAGATAATTCCACTCAGAAGACTCTTCTCTCATTAGATGAACATCTAACCCAAACCTGAGCAATCTATTATATGTAGCACACCTTTCCATTAATATTTTTTATCTTTGCTTTCAGTTCTAATTTCATAAGTTTTCTAAGCCTCAAGATATAGGCCTTATCTAAATGCCCATCTAATAATACCAGATTATCACCTTGAGATTCACCCCAATAATTCTGTGAGAATTTCTGATTCTGATACAAAATTAGCACTGATACAATCCCCACCTTCTCTTAAATGAGAAATAGATCCAGAGGAGTCAAGCTAGTGCTGCTTATGAAAGTGTGGTGCTAATAGTTTAGGAGGAGGCCCTCATGAGTGTTCTAAGGCATAAGCTGGCTTCAGCCTCCATATCTTCTAAGCTCCCAATGCAACCTGTGTGTTATGTCAGTTCAAGGTCTGTAGCAGCCTGCACCCTACCAACCTTACAATAATGGCTAAAGCAGGGTCAATTTTGTTTTAGCTAAAATGCCCTTTTAGAAAAGTGACATACAATTTGACAGTAGAAAATGTTTCAGAGTGAAAGGGGATACTAATGTTATTTATGAAGGAGCATACGATATAAACTAGGAATGACCCAGAAAACCAGGGTGCTTGATCAATCTGCTTATGGTGGATACTTTTCCTGAGGTCTGAGCTATGTTGGGTCCTGGACCTTAGCTGAACCCAGAATGACATTGCATAAACCCTGGCTCACGTAGCACTGTCTCTGTCAAAAGAGCCTGACACCCTGTGTAAGAGATAACCTCATTGTGACCACCAATCTAGGTGCAAAACATGGAAGGGTGGTAGGTCACCATATAATTGAAGTCTTCCCCTCAAAATGTTTCATTTGATACTCGATAGATGAACAAGAGTTAGACAGGTTAGTGGGCCTAGTCTTTCTTTTTGAAGTAATGTATTAAGTCATTCATTTTTTTTTTTTTTTTTGGTCCTTTTTGAGACCGGCCGCACCGTGCTCAGCCAGTGAGCGCTGTGAGCGCATCGGTCATCCTTATATATAGGATCCGAACCCGCGGCAGGAGCGCTGCAGCACTCCCAGCGCCGCACTCTCCCGAGTGCGCCACGGGCTCAGCCCAAGTCATTCATTTCTTCAAGACAAAACTTGTGAGCAAGAGATGAGAGTTGAGTCTCAGAGTTAGCATCAGACAGTTTGCTCCTAGACTTAAAACTATGTAGGGGCAAGAACAGCCATTGAACCATTTCTAAACATATAGTGTTGGGGTACAGAAAGCTGTTACCCCAAAATATGGTGCTCTGACATGCTGGAGTAAAGAAGCAGCCTCAAGGTCTCTCTGACCGGCCTCCCCTCCTGTCTCTCAACTTTCTTTCTCTCTCCAAAGCTGTTCCTTTATCTGCCTAAAGTTCAGACCCATCAATGAAGATGGCAATTACCTCTAATCCTCTCCTTGAGTTTTCAATAAGTTTTCTCATATCACAGGAAGGAAGACTGGAGTCTGTCAACACACCTGTTGTCACAGACCATTGTCTTCTTTTTCGGTCCCATTCAGTATTTTCAGGAAAATCATTGACAAGTCACTGTCTACTCTGTGGGCCAAATAGACTTTGTCTCAGGCCATTTTATGTTGTCCAGGCCTATCGCATCCCCCTGAGTATCACTTACACCTGCACCCCAATCTCTCCTTTACCTATGGAGATGGGTATATAAGCTCTGTACCCCAATGTAAAATTGGTACATTACTCTTGTGATTTCCCTGTGTTTTGCCCCCTCCAACACATTAATCTCAGTATTTTTGTTTTTTGTAGCTGACTGGCACAGGGATCCAAACCCATGATCTTGGTGTTATTGGCATGAGGCTCTCCCAAGTGAGCAAACCGGCCAGCCCCACTCCACCACATTAAATAATAAAATTTGTTATGCCTTTTCTTTATGTCGATCTAAATTTGTCAGTGATTTTTATTAACTAAACTTTGAGGTAAAGAAAAAGTTTTCCCTTGGCTCTACATAGGTAATATGATCTGATCATGAAATATTTTATTGGATGTAGTATGAAAAGTAAATTTTGCAGAACAAGGTAGAGGCACAGAATGTAGTTGGAAATCTGTGAAAATCTATTGCAGGAATATAGTCATAGATAATATGAGCTTAAACTAATGCAGTGGTAGGAGACAGAAAACATACAAAAACTTTAGTTATAACATAGGGAAGGATATAGATTGGGGTAAGATTACAAAGGAAGACTAAGGAATTGTGTTAGATTTCTGGTTTAGTATCACCCACTGAGAAAATAAAGGACAAAAATTGGACTTTTGCAGGTGTTGTTAATGAGTAGATGGGGAACGTTGGGCTGGATCATAGACCTCTCTGCCCCGTCCTGTGCAGGTCATGAGCCAGGTAGTCGAAATAAAAACTGAGCAGCACCAGCAAAGTGGGCATGCTTTATTTTTAGAAGTGAGCTCTGCCGACCAGCAGTTCAGAGCTGCTGCCTTTCATAACGAAGAGCACACAAAAAGCGGCAAGGAGCCAAGGGCTACACGGACGCACATGTGTACTAACTCCACTCTCATGTAACTTGTTTACAAGGGATGTTCTGAATCATACCCAGATATGAAGCAAGGGGGCCGAGCTATACTGACTCCACTTTCCTCACAGGGAATCATTATAAAAAGAAGAAAAGAGAGATACAAAAGAAATACCTCTTATACTTTGTGATTTTGCTGCATTCTTAGAAACTTAACTTTAATTGTGTATATTTTAAATTTCACTAAGTGATTCCCATGCCCAAAGTGAACTAATGCAATTTCCCTTTTTGGATAAGTGTTTCATGGAGACAAGTCAGCATACCTATTGAAAGCATGGTTAGGAATTAGGAAAAAACCCAGATTTGACTTCTAGTTACTTTACATAGTTACTTAAACTGCCCATTCTGGTCACTTGGGGGCTACTGAAACTGTACTATAGACGAGGTGGCTTCTAAACAACAGAAATTTATTTTTTATGGTTCTGTAGGGTAGGGAATCCAAGATCAAAGACACAAAAGACACATGACCCTTTTGAAGTAATGTATTAAGTCATTCACTTTTTTAAAAAAAAAATTTGTAAGAAAGAGATGAGAGGTGAGTCTCAGGAGTTAGCATCGGCCAGCTCGGTCCTGAGACATCAACCTGATAAAGGTTCATAGACAACTGCTTCCTGATTCATAGACGACTGTCTTCTTTCTATGTCTTTACATAATGAGAAGGGTGAGGGAGGCTTCTGGGGTCTCTATTACAAGGGCACTAATCCTACTCATAAGGGCAATGTCCTCATGACCTAATCATCATTAGGCCCCACCTCCAATTACCAGCACATTGGGGAAGTGGGATTTAAACATATGAACTGGGGTGACACAAACTCTTTGTCTAAAATACTGCTTAATATTTCATTACCTCATTTAAAAAATGGAATAATGAAACCTATTTCAAGGCATTGCCAAGATATGAAAGGAAATACTACATATTTTATGTTTATCTTTAGGCTCAATGCAGGGTAAGATTCTCTACATGGTGATTGTTATAGAGTGTTTGGATATTAACTTCCTGAAAAGCAAAACCAGAGGATTGACAGAACGAAAGGATATTCTTTGAACATTTATTTATTCAACTAAAAAATTAAAATAATATTAACCAACCTAAAGAAAATGAACTATGGATATTTGGAATAACTGATACTAGACATAACCTCCTTGTGTAAGTGGCTAGAAAATTGGGCACGATATATGAAACAACTGTTTTTAGACAATGAAAAATAAGCAGGGCTGGATTCTTAGTCCTGAGAGAAAAGAAATAAATTAGGTGAATCATCCTGGGTTTCTGCCTAGAGGCGCTTTACAGAATGTAGTACAGAAAACAGAGTTTGGGGAGTCTGAAGCAGTTAGAATTTGCAGAGGAGAGTGCTCTACAAGAGACAGCTACACACACACACACACACACACACACACACACACACACACACACACACACCCTCTAAAAATCTGCATAGTTATGCCCTTGAGCATGTTACTGAACAATAAACTGCACATAGGTAGAATGTGATTTAAAAATCACAAAGAACTATCAGAGACCCATCAGGTGAAATACTCCCAGAGATTACAAAGGACCGGAAGAAATGAGCGTTCTTATGAACCAAAGTGGAGAGGTCTCACTGTACACCTGAGACTTTCACTGTAGACCTAAAAAGAATAACATGTTAGTGATAGGACTGAACAAACCTTAGGGTAGAAGCCACTTACAGCTACCATGCAAAGCTTGAAAACAGGACTCCGAAGATTAAACCATGTCAATGTAAAAGAAATAATATATATTTTTAAATGTAATGAAAACTATAACCACAGATCCAATTACATCATTTGATCATGAAATAAACTCCAAGGATGATAAATCCACAGAACACTACATCGAGGCATATCATAGTTAAATAGCTGAACACTAATGATAAAAATATATATACATATTAAGAACCTTCAGAGTGAGATTACATTGTGCATAAAAGAAAACAAAGACAAGAATGTTCTTCTGTGATAGTTAATTTTATGTGTCTACTTGGAGGGTGTTTTTGGATGAGATTAACGTTTGAATCAGCGAACCTTGAGTTAAACAGATTGCCCTCCACGGTGTGGGCAGGACTCATCGAATCAGTTGAAGATTTGAATGGAACAAAAAGACTGGCCTCCCCAAGGAAGGGGAGGATTCTCCAGTGGACTGACTTCAGATTTCACCTGTACCCTTGGCTCTTCTGTGTCTCTAGTACCTCAGCCACACTGCAGAGTTGGACTTGCTAGCCTACTTAACCACGTGAACCAATTCCTTACGATAACTCTCTCTTTCTCTCTCTGTCTACCTATCTATCTCTGTCTCTGTACACACACACACACACACACACACACACACACACACACACGCCCTGTTGTTTCCATTTCTCTAGAGTGCTCTAACATCCCTGCATAAATAATGCAAGCCAGAAGACAACAGAGCACCATATTTATAATACTAAAACAATTGTCTACTTCAAACAATAATTCCATCAAATATACCAAATAAAAATGAAGGCAAAATGAATTCTTTTTCAGACAAAAATAATCTGATAGAATCTGTTGCTCAAAGACCTTTACTATTAGGAAAGTTAAAGACATTTATTCAGAAAGAGGAAAAATTGCATCCAATGGAAACTTGAATTTACACAAAGAAATAAAGAGCACCAAAAATGGTAAATACTTAGGAACATAAAAATATTTGTTCTCTTCAAAATATTTCTTTAAAATATAATTGACTATTTAAATAAGAAAAAGGTGGTGACATATAAAAGAATTTAGAACATATGGAGAAGTAAAATATATGGCAAGTGGGTCAGTTATCACTTTACTGCCTCTGAGTTTTAAATCCACTCTTTCTTGCATATTCTATAATATTAAAGAGAAATTTCTTAAGCACTTCTACTTTACCAGATGGGCTGATGTTAAGCTTGATTGGTAGAAATTGCTAGAGAGACACTGGAGAAGAAAAGCGTTTATTTTCCTGGTTCCAGTGTGCTCATCTTGTCGGGCTCCCACAGAGAGGGCATTTCCTTTTACCAGAAGCCAGTGGCCAGGAGCAGCAAGACTTCCCTGAGGAAAGCTTACACTCACTCCGTAGGGCAGACATACAGCAAATCCTATTTGTCTGACATCACCGTAAACTTGGGAGCCACGTACACATCGTCTGGATAGCCTATTAGACTGTTTCTTAGTGTATGCAACAGGAAAAACCTGCATGGATTTCCACAGTAGAAAGTCACAGAATCTCAGCTAGTTAGGCATAGTCAATGTACAAACAAATAAAAAATCATTGAATGAAAGAGAGAACAGGTCCCCTTTAGGAGGGACCCCGCAGCATTGCTACAAGAAAACACCTTATGTCATTATCCAAACCTCCCTCAAGGTGATTTGTAGTCATTTGGCAGAGTTACCATGCATTTGAAAAAAGAAAATATACAGATTTGGGGGTGAGAAGGGAGACATTAGACACTGACTTTAAGTTGCTAATACCTGGGAATCCAGAACACCTCTTGAGTTCTATTAATCAAAATTGGGCTCATGATAGTAAAGGAACAGATCAAATTTCAGCTCAAGTCTTACAGTGAACCCAATTAGTACAGAATCTAATTCCATCATGATTTCCTAGGAATTTAAGAAGGGACATTGCTACAGGACCTACAGATACTAAGAGTATAATAAGGCATACTATGAATATACTATGACAATAATTTCAGCAAATTAATTTAAAATCTGCAAGTTTCTTGAAGAAATCAATTATGAAAATTGGCAACAGAATATAAAAAAATGTAATAGACTTTTATCTATTTCAGAAATCAAACCCATAATTAAAAGCTATTTCACAATGAAAATTTCCAGACCTATGTGGCTTTATTGGAGAGTTATTTAAAACATTTTAATTAGAAATAGTAATACTACACAATTTATTTTTAAAAATAGTGAAGTAGAAAAATATTTTTGAATAGTTTAATGAAGACAGAATCATTCTCCCACCCAAACTAACAAAAATACTAAAAAAAATACCACCAACCAATATTTTCAATAAACATAGCTGCAAGAATCCTCACTAAAAGACTAACAAATTTTATCTAGAAATATATAAACAAGTTAATACACCATGACAAAAGAGGGATTACACCAAGAATATAAGGTTTCTTATAGCATTCACAAATGAATCAATGTAACCTACCACTTTAATAGAATAGAGAGAAAAAAGTTACATGATAGCTTCGATAGATAGCAAACAATTTTATGGTAAGTTCAACATCTATTTATGAATAAAATACTTAGCAATCTAGGAATAGAAGAAAAGTTCTTGAAATTAATCGAGAGGATCTCTGAAAAACATGCAGCTAACATCATACCTAGTGGTGAAAAAATAAATGCTTTTCCCCAAAGGTCACAAACAAGATAAAAATGCTCCACCTTTATTTCTTTTATTTTATATTGGCCTGGAAATGCTAGTCAGTGTACTAAGTCAAATGATAATAATAATAGTTTTATAGGTATTCAGGTTGGAAAGAAGTACAACTGTCTTTTGAGGTATATTTTTATTTAACAGATGGCATAATCATTTATGAAGTAATCCTATAGAATTTATTTTTAAAAACTACTAAAATATTAAACAAATTAGTAAGATTGTAGAATACAAAAATCTATATGTAAAATCAATTCTATTTTTATGCACTAGTAACAATCAGAAATCGAAACTAAAATAAACAATGCCATTTACCATAGCATCAAAAAGTAAATATTTTGGGGCCAGCCCCATGGCTCACTTGGGAGAGTGTGGCACTGATAGCACCAAGGCTGCAGGTTCAGATCCTATATAGGGATGGCCGGTGCACTCACTGGCTGAGCGTGGTGCAGCCAACACCAAACCAGTGGTTACAATCCCCTTACTGGTCACAAACAAACAAACAAACAAAAAAGTGAATACTTTTGGATAAATCTGACAATCTATAATCTAAAACATTGGTGAAAGAAATTTAAAATATTTAAATAAATAGAGAAATTTATTGAGTTCATGGCTCAGAATATTCTATTTTTAAAAAATCAATTTTCCATAAATTGATCTATAGTTTCAATGCAACCTTTATCAAAATCTCAACAGGTCATTTTATAGAAATTAAGAAGCTGGTTCCAAAACTCATATGATAACACAAAAACCCTAGAATTGACAACAACACTGAAAACAACATTGAAATAAAAAGGACAAAGTTTGAAAATTTATACTATCTGGTTTCAAGACATAAAAACAATATTAATCAAGACAATGTAATATTGCTGTAAGAATAGGTAAATAAACCAATGGAACAAAATAGAGAATCCGGAAATAGATCTCCAGATAAGCAGTTGGTTAATTTTTGATAAAATAACAAGGTCAATTCAATGGATAAACATAGTCTTCTTAATAGATAGCACTAGAAAATCTGAATATACCTAATCAGAAAAAAAACAAAAAGAAAGAAAGAAACTTAGATCTCTACGTCTCACCATGTACTAAAATTAATGAAATTGGATTATAGATCTAAATGCAAAACCTAAAGCTACAAGCCTTGTAGAAAAAATATAGCAGCAATATATATGGCCTTGGGTTAGGCAAAGGTTTTTAGATGAAACATCAGAACATGATGTACATTAAATAATTGATAATAAACCTTTATCAAAAGTAAGAATTCTACTTTTTGAAAGACACTGATAAAAGAATGAGATGATATGCCACAGACTAATAGAAGTGATTAGCAAATCACATATTTGAGAAAGAATTTAATTTCAGAATATATAAATAAATTGTAGAGGCTAATAATAAGAAAACAAATAACATAATAAACAAATGAGAAAATGTTTATATAGACTTTTCACCAAGGAATACATGCATGTGGAAAACAGACAAAATGAACAGAGATGCTCAACATCACTAGTCATTAAAAAAAACACAAATTAAAACCATAATGATATAACAGTATATGCACATCAGTACATCTACAATTAAAAAGACTGAGCATACCAGATGTTGATAAAGATGTGAAGCAAATGGAACTCTCATGAATTGCTGGTAGAAATAAATAACACAACTATTTTCACAAGCAGTGGCCACCTCATTAAAAATGACATATACACTAACCATATAACCCATATATTACAGACCTGGGTATTTCAAAAATGAAAGTGTTTGTACACAGATATTTGTAGCGGTTTTATTTGCAGTAGTCCAAAACTGGAAGCAATGCAGAGACTATCAACATGTGACTGTGGTATTTACTTATGATTGAAAACTTCTTTTCAATAAAAAGAATAAAGTATTGATACACACGACAGCCTGGATACATTAAAAAAGAGTAAAAAAGAGTATATTTGCATGAATGCTTATAGCCCTTTTATTCATAAAAGCCAAAAACTGAATGCTATACAATGTTGTTCAATAGTTGAATGTGACAGGTAGATGGGGAGGAGAAAAAAAGGAAGAACAATCAACAAAATAAAAAGCAGGGGGAGCTACACAACTGCAAGTGTAGTGAAAGAAACCAGACACAAAACAAAGTGAATCATATTATTTCATTTATATTCATTTTTACAAGTTATAAATATAATCCCTAATGACAGAAAGCAATTCAGTGGTTGCCTAGGGTCTCCTTTGGGGAGGGGATTGACTGTAAATAGGCAAAAGGAAAGTTTTTCGGGTGATGGAAACATTTTATAGCTGATGGTACTGGAGATTTCAAGAGTCATACAGACATGTACTTATAATGGGTACACTCTATTATATGCAAATTGCCCCTAGTTAAGCAGATTAGAAAATAACAGTAATAGTGCTGAATTGATTAGCTAGGGCTGCCATGAGAAAATATCACAGAATAGAGATAAACAACAGAAATTCGTTTTCTCACAGCTCTGGAGGCTGGCTAGAAGTCTAAGATCAAGATGTCAGCAGATTCTGATTCTCCTTGGCTTGCAGAAGGCTGCCTTTTCACTATGTCCTCATGTGGCCTTTCCTCTGTGTGCATGAATCCCTGCACACAGAGGATTTTTATTGTTTGTAAGGACATCAGAAATACTGAATTAGGGCCCCACTTTAGTGGCCTCATTTTAACTTAATTCTTGAAAGACCTTATCTCCAAAGGCAGGTGCATTCTGAGGTATTAGTGGTTTTGGGACTTCAACATATGTATTTGGGAAAAACAAAATCTGTATCATAACATTCCACTTTCTGGACCAACAAATTCTTGACTTTCTCACCTGTGGAATACATTTACCACCATCCAGCAGCTCCAAGTCTTAACCCATTGCAGCAACCTAAAGTCCAAAATCTCATCTATATATTATTTAAATCAAATATGGGTAAGACTTCAGGTATAATTCATCCTGAGGCAAAATTTATGTCCTCCTGTTAACTTAGGAAACCGTGTTATCTGCTTCCAAAATATAATGGAGAGACTGGCATAAAATAGATATTTCTATTTCAAAAGGGAAATATCAGAAAGAAGGGGGGTAAGGGTCCCATGCAAGTCTGAAGCATAGCAGGGCAGATCTGTTAGATTTTAAGGTTTAAGAATAATCCTCTTTGGTTTAATGCTCTATTCTCTGGGTCTACCAGGATGACAGCTTCAACTTCCAGGTTCACAGAGGCGGAAGTGTTACCCACTTTGTCCTATATGGTGACCCTGTCCCCATGGCCCTGGGTGTAAGGTCTTAGGTGTCAGCACTCTGGCCTTCAGAGACCAAGGTGACCCCATCCTCCGACTCAAGAGGAGAGAGTCCACTTTTGGGGTCATTCTTTCCTTTCCTATTTTTTTCATATTTTCATTATTTAAATTTACAAATAATTGTGCATATTTATGGGATATAATGTGATGCATAGATCTCTGTATATACTGTAGAAAGGTTCAATCAAGCAAAGTAACATATCCATGACCTCACCAAAATGTCATTTTTGTGGGTGTGGTGAAAGTATTAAAAATCTATTCTTTTAGCAATTTTGAAATATACTGAGGCACTCATACTTACCCAGCTGTGCCCACCCGGCTGTGGCCATTAGAGACTTAACTGCAGCTGCACCTGGGCCTGTTTTACACTGTAGTTAATACACACTGCTATAACAGAATTTTCCCTTCTGTTTCTGTTTTGTAATTTTCCGCCCTGAAACAGAGTCATAACCACATACGACCATAAGATCACTCCCCTTGCCCTGTTATAAAAACCAGAAATGCTATGATATAAAAATAAAAACCTCATTTCATTCAGGGCTCAGCCTTTGGACAGGAGTCTGCTGAGCTAATGCAGGCATACCAATAAACTCTCTGTCCTGTTTTAAGCCTCGGTGTTTCCTGCCTCTCCCTGCATGTTCACAGTAACTCACTGCAACATTTCTTGGGGGTTCATCTGGGATGGTGGAAATGGCAGCTTGACCACCTCCCTTGTCCCTTCGTCTCTGCACCCAGAACACCTGGTGATGTGGACCACACTCAGGTACCAACAGAGAATTATCCATGAGTGGGAAAGACCTCATCGGGTGGACATGGAATTTGAACCCTGAGCACAATGAAACCCAAAGAGGCACAGGAACCAGACAAGGGTAGCTCCACCTGTCAGAAAAGGTAAGGACCCTGGTCCTACTAGGTTCCTACTTCTGTGAGAGTAAAAGGGGAGCCTGATCAACTCCCAAAGAGGGGGATGTCTTAGTACTCCATTTCATGGAAGAAACCACATTCTCAGGTCAGGAGTTTTGGAATTTTCAGGTGGTAAATGAAAGTGTGTGAACGTGTGTGGCTGAGACATATCCTGGATACAAAGCGAGTATAGAGCCCCAATCCGTGGTTCTGTTGCGACCTCATATGGCTAAGGGTGACTCTCACTAGAGAGGTCCTGACATGGGGTTTATACCTTCTCACCAACGCCAAGAGGTGCTGAAATATCGCCGCGAGGTGAGCGGCCAGAGACAGACTAAGAGATTGGAATTTAGAGACTGTTGTGACACCGATCACAGGTGGAAAACTTGGGAGGAATACCTAGTAAACAAATTCCCCTTGCATGTATGCTGAGGAACTTTTAAAAAGGACTTTGTGGTGACTATGGTTTCAAGATATCTCCTGATAAAATCAGGGCATTCTGTGAGGTAGATCAGCTGTCTTTTAATGTAGAATGGCCCTTGGAGGGGTCCTTTGACCTTTCCCTTGTCCATCGAGTCAGAAGGGTTATTACTGGACAGCATGGAAATGACCTTCAGGGCCACCCTGACCAACACCCCCATATTGATTCTTGTGAAAATTTAGTTTGTTCTCCACCCTCCCAGTTAAAGGCCTGTATGAAAAAATGCTGCCAAATTCTCCTGGCCAGAGAAATGTCAGTCCCAGGACAGACTCATGCACAAAGGCGACTGCTCCATGGAGCCCCCAAGCCAATTAGTCTGCTGTCAGAGCTGGAAGATCTGCCACCTTGCTACTTTACTGAGCCAGCTGTTCTGCCACACCCACAGCCCCCATTGCTGCCTCCCACTCCAGCAAGGACTCCAACATCTCCTGGCCCATCAAGAGACATCTCTAGAGACCCCGCCACCAGTCACCCTCACCCCATATGGTCCAAGCCAGACCCAGACTTCAATCGAGTCACCAAAGGGAAGGGCTCCCCAGATGCCACTCAGAGAGACTCAGGGTCCCTTATGTTATGATCAGGATAGGCACAGGCAGGGAGGACACCCCACCTTCATCTATCAGACAATCACAATGACTGACCTTCTGAATTGAAAACATCATATGCCCACAAATACTGAAAAGCCACAGGCTATATATGATCTGGTCCAGTCCATTGTTCAGACCCACTGGCCCACCTGGATGGCTATACGCAGCTTTTAATGACTCTCTTCAATACAGAAGAGAGACATCATATCAGCCTCTAAAGTGGCTCCCAGACCATGCCCCGACTGGGACAGTAAATGCCGAGGCATATGCCTAGATCCATTTCCTGGATGAGGATCCACATTGAAACCCCAACACAGATCAGGGCCTACGGATACTGAAACAGTACCAAGAGACTCTCCTGGGAAGCTTAAAGACAGGGGGAAAACAGCCAACCAATATAAATAGGTCTCTGAAGTCCTCCAGAAGCCAGGTGAAAGTCCCAGGCAGTTTTATGAGAGGCTCTACGAGGCATTCCACCTCTATACACCCTTTAACCCAGAACAACCTGAAGACCAGAGAATGGTCAATGCCACTGTTGTGGGACAGGCACAGGGTAACATACACCACAAGCTACAAAAGCTGGAAGGGTTTGCTGTCATGAATATTACACAACTCCTAGAAATTGCAACCAAGATGTTCATCAAGCAAGACCTGGATGCCTGCCCCAAGGCAGGCAGAAAAATAAAGAAGAAGGGGGACCTCCTAGCTGCTACACTAGCTAAGAAGTCATAAACTCTGAAAGGGCCCCAGGGCCAAAGCCAAAAGCTGACCAGAGGGATGCCACAAGATACACCTGGTTCCAGACCACCCCTGAGACCCAACAAGTGTGTCTTCTGTCATAAATATGGTCATTAAAAAAATAAATACATGTCTCCAACTCCCAACCACTGCTAAGTGCAAATTCCAGCCCCTGCCCCGCCCAAAAAGGATAAGCCTCCTGAGGAGAGCGCAACCCAGGCAAACCAGCTATCAAGGAACCCCAGCAAGATTTCATTGGCTTGGCTGAACTTGAACAATATGAAAATAAATACAACCAACTGGGCTCCCTTTCCCTGGGCCCCTAGGAGTCCTTGGCCCAAATGGTGGTAGGGGGCCAACCTATAAAGTTATAAACTTCATGGTGGACACTAGAGCCAAACATTCGGTAGTCACACAGCCTCTTGAACCTTTTTTCAGAAACAAACCACCATAGTCAGAGACACAGAAAACTGACAGAGACTCTCCTTCTTGCTGCCCAGAAAATGCAACATAGAAAAATGAGAGATCATTCCTGAGTTCCTTTACCTTCCAGACTGTCCAATATCTCTACTTGGATGACATCTGCTGAGTAAGTTCCAGGGTCAAATAACTTTCTCAAAGACCAGAGAGATGTCCCTAACTCTGGGAGACTCGAAGACTCAGATCCTGTTCCTCGGTTGTTTAACTTAGAGGCCACAACACCAGCATTGCTGGAGCTTCCCTTCGGAGTGCCTGGAGTCTGGGCTGAAGATAACCCACCAGGTCTGGCCAAGGACATTCTCCTGGTCCTGGTGAAACTAAAACCAGGGGAAATGCCAGTCTGACAAAAGCAATACCAAATCCCCTGACTGGCTCAACAGGGGATATATAAGCATCTGGACAGACTCCTCAAATATGGACTTCTAAGGTGTTGAGCTAGGGCTGGGTATCTGGTGCTCACAGACCCCTTGAGCTCATTCACAAACTCTTCACATGCAGCTCTATGAGGTAGGTAACCAGCAAAAAGGATCTTGGAGCCTTGGTTGAAGAAGGAATAGTCTTTATTCAGTACACACACACATCTAGGAGTTAAACAGCTCAAAGAGAAACTCAGAAACTCAACTGCTACTGGCAAAGTCCGAAGAAAATCTGACCAGCTTCCAGCAGAGTAAACATGTTTTATTTTTAGACTCAAGCTCTGGAGGCCAGCTTCTGCTTCACAAACAGAAGAACACACAATAGCAATTAACTAAAAAGATACATTGGTGCACATGTGCACTAACTTCACCTACACCCAACTTGTTTATACAGGAATGTGCTGCTTGATGCCCACCTAGACCCAAGTCAAGGGAACTTGACTAAATTATCCTTTTTCTTCACATAAGGCCATGCCAGTCCCCCTAGAACACACCTCTACTGCCAGTTCAAAATCCAGGGACCAATGACTTCTGACTGTACAATATCTCAGAGCAGTCAACCAAGCAACTCTCACCCTGCACACTGCTGCTCCTAACCTGAGTTTAATCCCTGCTGATACCACTTACTTCACTTGTCTGGACCTTAATCTTCTACATCAGACTGGCTCTGAAGAGTCAACCCATTTTTGCTTTCCAATGGGACAGTCCTGAGGGGACCCAAGGCAATTAATTTGGACTCAGTTGCCTCACGGATTCAAACACTCCTCAACCATTTTTGGTACAAGCCTGGCTTCCAACCTACCAGCTTTCCAAGTCAAACAAAGTGGATGTGTACTGCTCCAATATGTTGATAACCTGTTGTTGGCCAAAAGGACCCACCAAATAAAATAAAATAAATACATACATATACATATGGGACTAAACTCTTCCTCAATCTGCTTTAAAAAAGGGATATAAGATATCTAAGAAAAAGAGCCTAAATATGCCACACAAAAGTCAAATATCTGAGGTTCTGTATCTCCTAAGGACAATGCCAACTGGGACCAGAGTGCACACAAGCTGTTTGTTCCATCCCATCCCCCAACACCTGAAGACAGATTCACGAGTTCCTGCGGGCAATGGGTTTCTGCAGGATCTGGATCATTAACTTTGTAGTGCTAGACAAACCCTTATATAAAGCAACCAAAGAGGGGAAAAAGAACTCCTAATCTGGAAAACAGCTCAATAAAAGGCCTTCATGGACATAAAAAGGACACTTACAAGTGCTCCAGTACTGGGACTGCCTGACTTGGAAAAAAATCTTCTTTCTATACATCCACAAAAAACAGAGGCTATAGTGAAAATTCTAACTCAGCTTCTGGGGTCATGGCACCACTTGGTGACATATTGTTCAAAACAGCTGGACACAATGGCCCAAGGTTGGCTGCCCTGTCTTTGGGCAGCATCAGCCACAGGACTTGTGGTAGCCAAAGCTAACTAGTTAACTCTGAAACAATAAAACTCACCTCCACTGGAACAAAATCCTTCCCATGGTTTTGTTAGAGACACGGGCTTCTCCACATTCAAAGTCCCGTATGGCAGGCCTCTCCACTCTTGTCAAGGCTATTCAAAATAATCAGTCAGACATCAGACATGTAACTTTGCAACAACTCCTGATTCAAAACAAACAAAAAAAAAAAAAACAAAACAAATGCAGGCCATTCACCAGTGGGTAAGAGAATAATGCCCAATTAGCCTTAACCCCCCTATGCACCCCAACAAGACAGATACCTCTGCTTGGGAAAAAAAAAAAAATAGAATGTACAGTCCCTCAAGCCCCTGTGGAGGGGCTCCTTTACTGTTTTATTGTCTACCCCTACTTCAGTTAAAGTAGCAGAGGTCACTCCATGAATACGTCACAACAGACTCAAACCAACCATGACCTCTTGGGACTGCATTCCTCACCCCACTTCACCCGGCAAGTTATCCCTCCAAAAAAGAGGACCAGAAACCACTATGGAGACCCCTGATGACAATAGCCCCGCTCTAGTCACTCCAAGAGCTGACTAGTCCATGCACACCGGAAGCCTGAGGATCCCCAGACCGGGGAAAAAAAAAAATAGGAAAGAAAAGAAAAAAGAACCAACTAATGTCCCAGTACAAAAGTGGTGAGGTTAGAACCCAAAAAGCCTCTTCGGAGGCTGGTTTAACATGTTTGGAGGGTTCAAAACCCTTATTATTATGGTTCTTTTCTTAATAAATACCTGTCTCATCCTCCCTTGCCTGCTGCCTCTGGTGATACACAGAGTCACATCCTCCATGGAGGCCATAGTAGAACAACAACAATAAAATCACAGCCAAAATGTTCTCACTATGACAATATCAGCCCCTAAACCAAAAGCCAGCAAAAGGTGATGCTGTTTGACCAGGCCATCTAAGACCTTGGTCATGCATCAAAGGGAGGAATGAGGCACTCCTACTGACCTGGCTTTGTCCTGCCCGGCTGTGGCTGTTAGGCTCTCATGTTTGCCTGACTGTGCCCTGCTATGCTGTAACCAAGACCCTCACCTGGATGTCATGCATACCCAGCTGCAGTTGCAGCTGGGCCTTGTTTTACACTGTGGTCAACACACACTTCTGTAACAGAATTTTCCCTTCTGCTTCTCTTTTGCAATTTTCCACCCTGAGACAAAATCATAACCACATAAGATCATAAGATCACCCCCTTGCCCAGTTACAAAAACCCCAACATGCTATGATATAAAAATAACAGCCCTGCTGCATTTGGGGATCAGCCTTTGGACAGGAGTCTGCTGAGCTAATGCTGGCATATCAATAAATTCTCTTTCCTGTTTTAAGCCTCAGTGTTTCCTGCCTCTCCCTGCAAGTTCACAGTAACTTACTGCAACAATACAATATATTATTGTTAACTGTGGTCACCATGCAGAGCAATAGATCATTGAAACTTATTTCTCCAGTCTAACGGAATCTTTATACTCTGACCAACGTCTCTCCTTTCCCATTTTGCCCCATTGTTCTAGTCAGTCATTCATCTCCCCAGCCTCTGCTTTCTACTCTCTCCTCTTTCTACTCTCTGTGTCTATGAGATCGACTTTTGTAGATAACACATATAAGTAAGCACAGAGTATTTGTCTATATGTGCTATTTCTTGGACAGGACTCCAAAAGCACAAGCAACAATAGCAAAAAAGGAAAAATGGGATTACATCAAACTAAAAAGCTTCTTCATGATAAAGGAAATAATTACCAGAATAAACAGACAACCTAAGGACTGGGAGAAAATATTTGCGAACTATACATCTAATAAGAGGCTAACGTCCAAAATGAATAAGGAACTCACACAACTCAATAGAAAGAAAACAAATAACCCAATTAAAAAATGGACAAAGTATCTGAACAGACATTTCTCAAAAACAGAAATACGAATGGCCAACAGGTGTTTGAAAAAACGATCAGCATCTCTAATCATCAGGGTAATGTAACTCAAAACCACAATGAGATGCCACCTTACACCTGCTTGAATAGCTATTATCAAAAAGACAAATGATAGTAAGTCTTGGTGAGCATTTGGAGAAAAGGAAACCCTTTTACATTGTTGGTGGTATTGTAAATTAGTACTCTCATTTTGGAAAATAGTATGAAGGTTCCTTGAAAAACTAAAAATAGAATTACCATATAATATTTCCTTTTCTTGAAGGGTAACATATGTTTGCAGCTAGATACCTATATTGGCCTGTCCTGTAGAATCCCAGAAGTCCCACAGACTTATTTCATTCCTTCCACCTCTGTTTCTATTATTCCAAGCTGGCTGTGATTATGATGATATAACTCCATCTCTATCCTGGGTTTCTGTGGAATGTCTGATTAGACCTTATGAGTAACACCTATAATCACTTCATGTAGTAATTGTCCAGCCACATCCTTGGGTTTCTCTCCAGAACACACTTTTGCATTATTTGCAATATAAATAAGCAAAGAATGTTCAAATATTCAAGTTCTGGTTCCTTTCTGCCTAATGATTTTTTTTCCAACTTATTTCACTCCTTTCGAATTTTACTATAAGCAGCAAACACAAACCAGGTCATGTATTCAACACTTCTTGGAATTCTCCTTAGCTAAATGTCCAAGTTTGTCATAATTTTTACTCTCTACAAAACATCAGAACACGATTTGGTCAAGTTATTTGTCACTTTATAACAGGGATTGTTTTCTTCCAGTTTCTAATACATTTTCCTCATTAAAATGAGACTTCTCCAGAATCACTTTTAACATTTTTATTCCTATCAACAATCTCTTCAAGGTAATCTAGGCTTTTTCTAACATGCATATTAAAACTCTTCCAGCCTTTACCCACTGTTAGTTCCAAAGCCACTTTCACATTTTTAGGTACTCGTTATAGCAATAACAATCCCTGTTAGTCAGCATTCTCTAGAGAAACAGAGGGGAATAGATAAATGGGTAGATAGATAGATACATAGCTAGACAGATATATTTATTTAAATGAATTGCCTCACATGACTATGAAGGCTTGTCAAGTCCATGGTCTCTTGGTGAATATTACATTGTATGCAAATTCTCTTTAGTTAAGTTGATTTGAAAGTAACAATAATAGCACTTACCTTGTATGATTATTTGAGAAATAAGTGATTGTGATGATTTCAGCACAGGTTCTAACACATAATAAATGCATATTTAATGATAATTTATTCTATCTATGCTCTTTTGGGTTTTGTAAGTAAACATGGCTTTTTTGACTGGTTTTCTTTTTAAGTTCTATTCTCACCTTGTGCCTTTATATTCTCAGAAGAAACTCAGTCTGTTTTCTCAAAGCTCACAAAGTTAATCAACTCAAATTTTGGTTGGCAAAATCTCACAGATTTTCAGCTTATTCATACAGAAGATGAGAATTTTGCATTCTTGAATACATTAAATCAAGCCAAAGGTCTAATATGATAAGCATTGGTATTTTTCTTCAAGGATATATATATATTTTTCTTTTTCAGAAAACTGATTGGTGCAAATATATCTCAGATTTAACAGCTAAAGCCAGACATGCTTAGAAAAGAGCTCACCTCTGGGCTTCCTGAATATCCCCCTCACCATCACCAAGAAGAAATAAAAATTATAAGTGCCCAATAAATATGTGCTTAATCTATTTTTAAATAGCCACCCAATGTTTTACTTTGGTAGAACAACAAAGCATCATCTTCCATATAATTGTTAGCACTGTACTTCTGTTTCAGATGGAAAAAATTCCTAGGCAGAAAAACTTCTTTCTTTAAAGAATTCATAATTTCAATAGTACAAAGATAAATCATGCTTACTTTCAGAATATACATTAATTTTTTTAAAAAACTATGTATTTAAGTGACAAAATGAGAGCTAGAGAAAAAAATTCAAAGATTTGCACGAAGCAGAGATATCATAGTGGGTTGTAGTAGTCAGAATGTTTTCACGATGGTGGAGGCACAAGTACGATCATGAAAAACATGATGAAGTAATCAATGTAAATATTTTAAAGTATAGAGGTCCTGCATACAAGAAATCTATTAAAACATATGCCTTTCTAGCTAGAAGAACTCTTCTGTCTAGCTATACTTTTAGGAAATCTGCAATTACTTTCCTGATACTATGCATCTTTGAGACATAATCATCTTTGGGATCCCAAGATGTTTTTGTTAGAACAGCAACATAGTGCTCTGGTTGCTTATAAAAACTAAAATTTATTTTCATTATATGGCAAGTTTATCATATGTTGATATTGATGAAGAGACAGAAGGATTCTGCTCCATTCACTCAAGAACCAGGATGATATATACTCCACAGTTTTGTAACTGTGTCAACTGGAGTGCAGAACATCTGGGTCTACATGGTACAGGAGTAAGTAGCTATATAATCATGCAGTAAGCTCTTATATACTTTCAACAAAAATTCACATGCTCACTACTGCTTACAGTCCAGATGTAGTCACACAGTCCTATCTAACTGCAAAGAGATTGGAAAATGTAAGTGAGCATATAAAATGTATGTTTAGGATTACATCTTTGCCATAGATTGCTCTTCTGATCAAAGATGTCTTTACTTCCTTCTTCCAACATATAGAGAATAACCATACCTTTTGAATTCCCCTTAGTTAAGGTGACTTGAAAGTAACAATAATAGCACACATTTTGTAGGTTCGTTTGAGAAATAAATGATTCTGTGTGAGGAGGTGGTTAAAGTATAATGCCCCAAAAATTGAGAAGGTACTTTGAGTTCGAAGAAGGAAGTAGTGTGGTCCATTTGGTAATCAGAGATATTTATTAGTGGTGGTAACTTACACATAGGAAAGCTACATGCAGTGAGAAAATCAGATGAGACCTCTAGCTCTTTGAGGTTACACAATGCTTATATAGCAAAAGCCCCTGTTACTAAAAATAGCTTCAAGAAAATATCTTTTCTTTTTAAATTGGTTATGAATATTCATGAGTTACAAAGCTGATTGTCACCCCTCATGTCCATGATGTGGGGGCCAGATTCATAATGGCTGTGTACACATTACCACAAACTGCATTTGTGCCCCATGTATCCCACCCGATTATCTCCAACCTCCCTCCCTTTTTCTCCCTCCCCCCAACTCCACTTTGTAGCCCATAGAATGTTCTCTCCGTCTGCAAGTCCAACATACTACTGTGGTCTTTCTTTCCTTCCTTCTTTATCTCTTAGCTCCCATGTATGAGTGAGTACATGTGGTATTTATCCTTCTGTGTTTTGCTTGTTTCACTCAACATGAGAAACGACAACCTACAGAGTGGGAAAAAATTTTTGCTGACTATGCATCTGACAAGGGGTTAATATCCATAATGTACAAGGAACTCAAACAACTATATAGTAAAAACAAACAAACAAACAAATAACCCAATTAAAAAAATGGGCAAAGGAGCTGAATAGACATTTTTCAAAGGAAGACATACAAATGGCCAACAGATACATGAAAAAATGCACAACATCACTAGTCATCAGGGAAATGCAAATTAAAACTACATTGAGATACCAGCTCACCCCAGTTAGACTGGCTATAATCACAAAGACAGTGAATAACGACTGCTGGCAAGGGTGTGGAGAGAAGGGAATGCTCCTACACTGTTGGTGGGACTGTAAATTAGTATCACCACTATGGAAAACAATATAGAGGTATTCCAAACAACTACAGATAGTTCTTCCATATGATCCACCAGTCCCTCTTCTGGGTATATACCCAGAGGAATGGAAATCATCATGTTGAAGGGATACCTGCACTCCCATGTTCAGTGCAGCTCTGTTTACAATAGCCAAGATACAGAACCAACCTAAATGCCCATCGATGGATGATTGGATAAGGAAACTGTGGTATATATACACTGTGGAATACTACTCTGCCATAGAAAAGAATGAAATAGTCCAATTTTTAAGAAAATATCTTAAGAAAAATAAGTTCATAATAGTATTCACCAAGTGTCTTGTGAGTCATGGGGCAGAGGGTCTTGCAATGTTAGCGCTCAGACCACTGATGACACCTGCTGTAATAAATCATTCATTCTCTAAAACCTGTGTTCCTTTGACAGTTTTCCCTAAGGTTAAAGTACGTCTGGTAAGTGAAATGAAAGGAATGAAGTTTGAAATGCACATGGCAGGCAGAACACAAAATGGGATTAGCTTTATACAATCTCTAACAACTTTTCCAAGGGAAGTAACTCAAGTTTGAGACAATAACTTCAATATACTCAAAGTCTGGAATCCTAGATATTTCACTATAGTTGCTACATTAAGTTCAGACTTTCATAACTTGGTTTAGACAACTATAAACAAAAAGCCTAGTTATCACTCAGAGAAAAGATAGTGTATTAGTAGTTATGGTTCTCCAGAGAAACAATATATATGAAATAGGAATCAGCTCACATAATTGTGGAGGCCAAGTAGTCCCATGATTTGCTATCTGGCTGAAGAACCAAAGAAGCCAGTGGTATAATTCAGTTCAAGTCTGAAGACTGGGGAACAAGGAGCACTGATATCCAAGAGCCAGAGAAAATAGGTGTCCTAGGTCAACCAAGAAGTTAATTTGCTTCCTATTCCTTTTTCATTTTACTTAAGCCTTCACTGGATTGGATGATGCCCACCCACATCAGAGAGGGCAATGTTATTTTCTTAGTTTACTGATTCAAATGCTAATCTTTTCCAAAAACACCATCATAGACACACCCAGAAATGCTTTGCCAGCTATCTGGGCATTCCTTAGCCCAGTCAAGTTGACATATAAAATTAACTACCAGAGATAACCATGGTAAATATCTCCTTTTGGAAAGATAAAAATAGGAGACACACTAGTCACCGGGTCTTAGAAATTCTTATCTTGCACTGAACAGATACCATATGTTCCTTCGACCCTGTGCATGAACCTATTTCTTGATTAGATTATCATTGTGCTCTTTGGAGAGGTTTCCTTTATTGATAGTTCTCCATGGTCTTTAACACCATCTTCTTGGTGCATCTCTGTTTTCCATTCCTTGGTTCCCTCATCCATGACTACTATTTGAGGATAGTGTTAGAGAATACAACCTCCTTGGATTGTACTGCTAATATTTTATATAATGATATTAGTCTAGGATTGATAAGTCTTGATAGTACACATTTTTTAAAAAAAATTAAGTAATGAGCTCATAATTCTAGTCAGTTCCATATTCCAGTAACCACTACCAGATTGTTCTTTTTTTAAAAAAAAGGTCTTGGATTTGTTCTATTTCATTGATTTTTCACTTGCTCTTTCTCCCACATTCTTGCTTCTCTATCTCAGTCTCTTTGTCTCTCTATCCTTACGCTTCATTGATGCTGTAGTTTCTGTAGGAAAATTATTTTCACTATTGTATTATTGTCTTGAGTCATTTTTGTCTAATAAGAAAATTACTGGGTCAGTATACCCTTAATATAATTTCTGCCACCATGCATTTAACTAGTTAAGAGATTTTGGATGTTATTGTGACGCCCTTAATCTAACTTTGCCTCAGAGCTGACTTCATTTTTTATTTATTTATTTTTAAATTTTTCTTTTTATTGTAACATAGTTGAATGTACATATCTGTGGTGTACAGAGTTGAATATCAATGCCTGTGTATAATGTGATGCTCAAATCAGGATGATTAGTATATTCAACATTAAACAGCATAATCGTTTTTTATTTTTACTTTGCTTTATATGTTTTTAATTTCAGGTGTTATGTGCATACAGAATTTATCCAATATAGTTTATAGTTCTCTGAGTTGTGTCAAGCATACATGCACATACAGTCACCATCAAAATCAAAATATAAAGCGGTTCAATCACATGCACATAAATCTCATTCTCTTTTCATTGTTAAACCCTTCAAACACCCAGCTCTTGGCAATGACTGATCCAATCTCCATCACTGTGGTTTTGCAATTTTCACAATGTCATAAAAAACAAATCATACAATATGTAACCTTTTGAGGCTTGCTTTATTTAATCCAGCATAGTAAATTTGAAATTTTGGGGTTTTGTTTGTTTGTTTGTTTGTTTGCACATATCAGTAATTTGTTTCTTTTTATTCCATTGAATGGATATACCAGTCTTTCTTTCTTTTTTTTTTTTTTTACTTATTATTATTTTTTCATATATTCTTCAGTTGAGTGACATTTGACTTGTTCCAATTTTTGTGATTACGCATAAATCTTTTGTTAACATTCATTTGGAGTGTGTTTTGGTCATGAATTAAAAAAAAAAAAAAAAAAAAAACAGAGTATAAGTGAGATCAGGGAAAGTGAAGGTAAGAAGTTTACTCTTGGGTAAATCATTCAAAAGGCAGATATACTGGCAATTTACATTATAGAATGGTGGAATGGCCTGATCAGAGGGGAATAAAAGTGCTTGAAATTGTTCCATGTACCTTTCATTTCATTAATTTGCTTTGTGAGCTGTACTTGTTCAGATGTTATATGCCCGTTCAAAAAACAGATATAGATGACCATAGGCAAAAGCCCTCAGTGCT